>NC_141835.1:8412397-8712397 GCF_982586985.1 Callionymus lyra | reverse complement strand
AAAAGTTCTTCGCTACGTGATTCTAGCGACTGGTTTCTAGCTTAAAGTTCTTCACTACGTGATTCTAGCGACAGGTTTCTAGCTAAAAGTTCTTCGCTACGTGATTCTAGCGACAGGTTTCTAGCTAAAAGTTATTCACTACGTGTTTCTAGCGACTGGTTTCTAGCTTAAAGTTCTTCACTACGTGATTCTAGCGACAGGTTTCTAGCTTAAAGTTATTCACTATGTGATTCTAGCGACAGGTTTCTAGCTTAAAGTTATTCACTATGTGATTCTAGCGAATACGTGAATGCATTTTTTGGTTCACGTTTCTAGCTAAACGTTTCTAGCTCCATGTTTGTTGCTACACATTTCTAGCTGCACATTTCTAGCTAAAAGTTCCTTGTTACATGTTTTCTGAAAACATGTTTTCAGATACTTTTTTAGCTTCACGTTTCTAGCTCAAATGTTTTAAAGCTACACATTGTGAGCTATGTGTTATTAGCAACTTCTTTTTAGCTTCTTGTTTCTAACAACAAAATGTTTCTGACTACTTGTTTCTAGTGACACATTTCTAGCAATACGTTCCTGGTAATAACTGTAGCATTGAACGTCCATGTTGAAAATAAGTCGCTGAGATTTCACAACGACGTTATGCAGAGAAAACATTGTTGATGATAGATTGATGGATGGATAAAGAACACTAGTTCTACTAGAATAAGCATTTTGAATATCAGGTTTTAACTGGCCCCGCCTTTACCTTCACCGGCACATTCTCCTGTGATTAATGCTGTCCCGGCAGCGGTCAGCACCCGAGGTGAAAAGGGGACATCCTTCCTAAGTGAGGTGCCGACTCACAGCCATGACACGCCTGCTCTCAGACACACGCGAACCACATTCACACTCAGCAGGGGTCCCTGACTTTCTGGCAACCCCTGTGTGTGTTTTTTCCACGGAGAATAACCGCCGCGAGGCCGGAGGACGCCGCCATGTTTCCACGCCTCATTAAAGCGAGAGGAAGTGAGGTGCGAGTACAATACATGTTCAGGGGGGTTAAAAACTGGAATCATGGCGGCAGGTCGTGGTAAAAAATACAAGCGAGTCGACGAGTGACTTGTCGGCGAAACAGAAGCGTCGCACACCAGAGCGACTCTTTTGACGATCTTCAAACACAAAGGCGTTTTAACGGCGGCGCTGTGCGACCACACACGCTCACCAAAGACCCGGGAGCACGGGAGCTGTGTGTGAGGTCCACAAGTCAGGCTGGAAGGACGAGTGGAAAAAAGGGGGCTTTGCGGGAGAAAAGCTTTTGTTAAACTTACTAATCCGTCATTGAGATGCTAAATCCTGTTAGAAGAGAGAGAGTGACAGTCGGACCAGGAAATGAGCGGGAAAATTGTACAACTTTGTATTAATGATACAAAATATTTTGGGAAATTTTAGCTGTTAATCTACTGGTAGAGTTGAATTTTTAATATTTAAAATTATTATAAGTAATAATCATAATGTGTATTTTTTCCTAAAGACATGTATTTGATATTAAAATTGTAAATCACTTATATGACAATAAAGTTGCTTATATATACAGAATAAGGAACAATAAAAATGAAGTTTGATATTTTGTGGAGTGAACAGAAAATGTTTTAATAAGAGGCATAAATAATAATAATTGTCCTTGTATGTTCTTATTGTCAATCTATAAAATAATGTGTTTGATCATCTAAAAATTGTCATATTGTAGTTGAGAATTCTACGATCGTACGGGAAACATGTTTACGAAACTTAATTGTACATGAATCGAAAGTGTGTGATTGTAAAAAAAATATTTCTTTAAATTCACTGAAATTGACGTATGGGACAATTAATTGTATAAAAAGATCAAAGATATTTATATTTAAATGTTTCTATTAATTCTTATTAGAATATTTTTGTTTCCTAAGGTGAAAAACTATAATTACCAAATGGGTTTAGAAAAAGAAAGGAATACATAAATGATTTAAAGAAAGCTTCATATATGAAATAATTAATAAAAATGCAAGAGTTAACGAAACATGTAACACAATAATAGCCTTGTCAAGACCTTCATACGAGGAAGAGATGTCGAGGCTCAAGTCAGGAGGTTAAAACCTCTTCGCTTGAGGTGTTGGAGATAAAGAAGGTCACAAGATCTGCTCGATAGAAGTTGCCTTTATTCCTTCCATGAACAAGTCTTTTGACTGGAAACAATATTCTTCAGGGAAACAAAATTAATTCTCATTATATGTTATAACAATTCTAGAGAATTTTCTAGTCGTCCTACTTTGTTTGTTCCATATTTTTACTTTATTTCATCATTTTTCGGCTGAGAAGACAGTTTATCTATTTTTCTTTTCATCACACTTTCACTTCATTTAATAACTAGATTCATCTAAAAAATAATTTACACACATTTTTTAATATTTGTATTTATATTTATATATTTTGCCCAATAAAAATGAATATTTACCTTTTTGGTAATTGTTACATTTAATGTAACATTAATATTTTAGGTCAATCATACATTAACATTAAACATAAAATGTTCTTCTCTTTTTAAATTCTATTCATTCATTTGTTTTTAGAACTTCCTTTTAATTATATATATACTTTTCTCTCTTTTAAATTTTAAACAAAATCTCATCATGATCCATTTATAAGTCTATAATATTGGACGTTTAGTATTTTCTTAAACATATAAACCTCTTTCGAATGTTTATTTATTTTTGTTTTGATCAGACTTTCATTCATTTTAATAACTACATGTATAAATAAAACATTTTCAGTATTAGTAACTACAATACCATCAAAATCACCTGCTAATATAAGTCTATAATATTGTACATTTTGTATTTTATTAAACATATAAACCTATTTAAACATATAAACCTCTTTCTAATTTTATTTATTTTTGTTTTGATCAGACTTTCATTAATTTTAATAACTACATTTATATATAAAAAGAGTATATTCATTTTTTCAGTATTAGTAATTACATTACCATCAAAATCACCTGCTTATATAAGTCTATAATATTGTACATTTTGTATTTTATTAAACCTATAATCCTATTTAAACATATAAACCTCTTTCAGATGTTTTTTATTTTTGTTTTTATCACACTTTCACTTATTTTGAAACAACACTAAAATGTTTTATAGTCATTTTTGAAATATTTGTAAGTACATTATCATCAAAACGTTTTGTATTTTCTTAAACATATACATGATTTTGTTATTTTGCATGTTTTAGTTTTAGTTTTTAGTTGCATTTCTTTCTCTCCTCACAATGTTCTATATATATACTGTATATATATATATATATATATATATATATATATATTTCATCTTATCCTAATAATGTATTATGAAAAATGATCAAAACATATATTTAGTATTAAAACTTACACCCAAGTATTATCTTAACCTCGCTCAGAGTGAATGGATTTATTGTGTAACATCTCCGGGTGTGTGTGTCATCATGACAACACAAAGGCTCCACAAAAGTAAACCCATCAATGCCAAGAGCGGCTCTCGATGCGAGGCAAACGTTAACAACACGCACCGAGGAAAATCCACTTCAATGACTTGTCAAATTAGAACATTGGAAAATGCAATTAAGCAGTGATTTGTAGCCTGAGAACGAGCGGAGAAAGGTTTGTTCGAGTCGCAAGAAAAGTGTTTTACAATCAACAACTGATTACAAGAAAAGCAACTACTTTCACCGCAAAGATATTAAACCCTCAGAAGCACATGGAAACATCTTCTGGCTTCTAACTTTTAAAAAAAAGGAAGAACTTGACGTTGCAACATGAGCTTTTTGACTCTTGAGTCTCAGACTTGTTTCACAACGTCGCGGGATTAGTCGACACGGTCAGACAAACAGACGTGTTACGCTGATCTCTAAACCAGAGAGTCGGACGTAGACGTCGCCGTAACCGTCGTGTTTGTCGAGATTACATCGACTTAAATGAGATTAAGAAGCTTTTAAGTTTTGTTTGAAAGATGTTTTCGGAGGTGAATCAACAGAAACGGACTCGTGAGCTAACACGCTAACAAGGCCCTCTTGTAAGAAAAGCTAGTGAAGACGCTGACATGTACGATTCCAGACTTTCACTTTTGTTTCCTCTCCAAAAAGGTTGCATCATAATGAAAAGTCAAAGTCAAAAGCCTTCCTTTCGTCGGCGGATCGTTGACGTTAACTTCATCACTGGAGGACGTTTTCGTGGATTCTTCCACCGCTGAGATGAAAACGAAAAACATCCTTTAATGGAAAACAAAAAAAAAAAAAGTATTCCAGGAGTCGTTCTGGGTGAACGACGTACTGTGAAGCCTTACAGCAGATCTGGCCACGAACCAGAAGCTTCTTTGGCAAACTAGGGAGTGAATCAAGCAGAAAGATGTATTGAGAAGATATTCTTTCCAAAACCTAAAACGATGTTCATAAATCACCATGACAGGGAAGATTTAAACGCTCTCTCCGAGAGTATGCAGTCGCCGCTGCCAACTTTTTGGAGCTCGGAAAAAAAACATGGATGTGGAAATATAGTGGCTGAGAGTGGTGCAGGTGTTTTGTGTTGTGGTGGGAAGTACAGAGAGGATTATATATATTACGGTCATGATCCACCGAAGAGCCAGAGACCTGGATTTGAGATGGACTTGGGTGACCCGAGCTCTGAAGTGACCTTGAATAATGACCTTCGCAACATTAGTAAGTAAGTAAGTAATATTTATTTATATAGCTCTTTTCCAGACCAGGGTCACAAAGCGCTTTAACAATCAAAACAATACTCAAAAAAAGTATATACTTTAAAGATCAAGATAATACTGAGAACAACACAGGAGTTCCAGAAAATCAAGGAAAAGCCTGAACAAATAGAAACGTCTTAAGATACTCAGTTGGTCTTTGATCATGTTTTTTGGTTTCGATGACCTCACGACTGTAAGTATCAACTTACAAAAAAGACAAGTTTTTAACAGAAATATGTTTATCATGATCAAAAATATACCATTTAAACACTGTAGCCTGACCTAGAGGTCTTGGTATCCATTGCAAACATTTTGAAACCAGTTTTGATACCGATTCCTTCGCTTCGATACCGGTATCTGAACCATACTTTTTTTCGATAACAATTGTACAGTATTATTTTCCGACCAACTTAAGATGCAAATCCGTGGTAATCTTGGAAATGTCTTTTTCAGGTTTAGCCAGACTCCGGTAAAAAGAGTTAGAATGAGCTAAACTTTAAGTCGAGGCTATGGCGATACTAGGCAGTACTTTATCAACTACGCCCCTTATTATGAAGGAAAACTGGGAATATAATGGTGGGTGGAAACAAATATTCATATTCATGCTGATAGTGAAATTAGTGATTAACATGCTGTAAATGTGTTTTTAATGCTGTAAAAGTCTGTCTTTTTGTCTGGATTTGTCCTTGACTTCCAGTCTTTCGACTTCTAGCCTCAAGTGGACACTTGATGAACTGCGGCTTTTTGCACTTCCACATTGACATTGATATTTAAAACCTTTTTTTTCGGCCCCTTGCTTTGACCCCAAGATATAAACAGAAAACCAACTTGAGGACTAGTTTAGAACTTTTTGGGGGCGAAACCCATTGAGCTTCTCCTTCAATTTCCGTGTTTGCATTAGTACAGACCTTGCTACTGTACTGAATCTGTTGTGCTTAGTTGACTTACACCCCAGCTCTTAGCCTTACACCCCAGCTCGGGCTCTGAGGTCTGTGGATCAGAATCTACTGATGGTTCCACGCACACGACTCAGGACCAGAGGAGAGAAATCTTTCCAGGCTGTTGCTCCTAAGCTTTGGAACGATCTTCCTCTCTCTTTGCGCTTGATGGAGTCTACTGACTCCTTTAAGAAACATCTTAAGACATTTCTATTTGTTCAGGCTTTTCCTTGATTTTCTGGAACTCCTGTGTTGTTCTCAGTATTATCTTGATCTTTAAAGTATATACTTTTTTTGAGTATTGTTTTGTTTGTTTAAGCGCTTTGTGACCCTGGTCTGGAAAAGCGCTATATAAATAAATATTACTTACTTACTTAATTACTTACATTCCCACTAATTTCAACAGTTTTTTAATCTTTCTCAAGGCTACGTGACCGTGTCAGCGAAAGTGAGATTTGACCGCAATTTGTCGTTGAAAGGTGCGTCATGAATATATCATCCAGGCCTGGGCTCGATGTTTGTAAACACACTAAAGTCGTCAGTCACTCTCGGCTCTACGTGTTTACATCGCTCTGGACTTTTCTAAGTGGCTTCCTGGTAATTCACCGTCTTGTATACTTTCTTAACACCTGTGACTCGGAGCTACGGTACCTTTTAATCCGCGCGACGCTCGACCGCTCCTGGTGTTTTATCTCCTGTAAGTCCCGGTCAAGTGTGAAAGCAGAGACCGACGAGCCTCGACTGGTAACTCGAGGAAAAACAAGGGCTTGAAAAAGGGCCAAGTCTTCATGTGTGATGAATTAAACATCGAGTCCTTCTCACTGTAAACCGAGCGCTGTGCATGTGTGTTTGTACTTAAGCGAGCACGTGTGTGTGTGTGTGTGTGTGTGTGCGCTCGTTTCAGGCGCAGACAAGGTGAAATCAGCACTATAACCACTTCGGCTCGCCGCCGCATCCAGACCGCATGTGTCATTGCAGGAGACTCTACACCTGTCATCCTAGACCTCTGTGAATTATCAAGAGGTCCTAACTAAACTATCCTTCTTACCCCATCGGCCGCAATAGCCGGTGGTTTTTCTCTTTTCTGGTTTCATGAAAAAAAAAAAGAAAAGCTGCGAGGCTCTCCAAAAAAAAAAAGCCACAAGAATTCAAAATGCCTTTGATTATTTAAATCCCCAGAAACAATAGTCTACTGTGGTGATTCGAGAAGAGAGCACAGAAGTTAAGTGGAGATATTGGTGGTGAGATCACGGTTTGTGTCTCGAGCCACTGAAGTATAATCGAACCCAGGTGGATTTTTTTTTTTTTACCCACAGTAACCATAGACAGTCGGAGCTCCGTCTAAACCCCGAACAGGTCTACAGTGAGTAAAAGTGTGGCACGATCCAGCCCTGCCAACCCCTTCCCTTTTCTTGAGTTATCGCCACGGTGCAATCCTTCCCCGGCCTCAGAGATAGACACTCGAGGGGGGAGACCTGGCTCCAGAGAGGGCAAATAAACAGGTGAAACTGATGGAATTTATGTGCGGAAGTGATTGATGGAGACGGTGCAGAGGTCGGGAGGCGGGAGCTGAAGGCAGGATGCAGGAGTGTGCAGCTGTTTCTCAAAACAAACATTCATATCAATGGCTGGTTATCTACTGATGTCTCCCATGGACTCGACAATACCTGCAGGGACAGTAACTCCAAACCCCTTCCTTGACACCCTTCACCGAGTGAGCTTTAAGGGGTTATAATCTTGCCGATAATGGCTGAACTTGGTTTTACCGGTGTTCATGATGCTGTATTTCTAGTCAGCTAGTTAGTGTGTCACCTCCAAAAATGAATTTTTCTTGTGCTCAACCAGTAGGATGATGGTCCAAATAAAGGTTTGTGTCGTAGTCCGGTGTCTTTACACTTTGGACGTACGTCTGTGGATTCTGTAAATCCATCCCCAGCCATACAGAATATATTTGGAGATACATTCACTTGTATCAAAGTACCTTGCCTTTTTTCCTCCACATACACAGTTTAAAATAATTCTCTTTGCAGAAACTGAATGTATCCTCTCGTCCTCAGTCATTGCCCAAATCTTTGGATTTTGTTGTTGTTGTTTGTACGGGGGACGTAATGACTGCTGCCAACGAATGCTGTGAATATTTACCTGTTAATTCTGAATTAAATTACAATTTATTTAACTATTAACCATAAAATAACTATGATAAAAAACATCCATACAGTGCTGTTAAATGATGATAAAGTATTGTGCGAAAAACAATGCGATATATCGCTGTACCAGTGCGTCGTGGCACAGCCTAATTTGACTTCTAGATACAGGGTTCTAATTCAGATATTCTCTTGGGTCAAGGGTCATCAACTGGTTGCTCTCAAGCTCCATGGACTACCTACAGTGACCTTGAGAGTAGAACGCCATCTAATAAGGAATTCACCAGAGGGATCGATAAAGTTAAATCTAATATAATACGTTGATTTTCGCCTTTGATACTTTTTTCTAAAGCATAGTCAAGTTAGTCATTTGATATTTGATAAAACTCTATCTATTGATGTTTTTTGGAACCAGAGAACATTTTCATGACATTTCGAGTCAAAGCGGTTGCCGACAGCTATAAAGCCTTTTGAACCGAGGCACAGACTGTACGGGTGCTGACCACAGCACACTGAGCAGCAGCAGCAGCAAAGGGAATATGGAAACAGGGAGTGGCTCTGAGGGGAACTATACCCCACAACCAGTGTGGGTCATGACATCAACTTTCACGGTGGGTGACTCCAAAACCAACCTCCTGAACCTTCTTAATGTTGCACTTTCAGTTGTATTCTTGTGGTAAAAGAACCCCCCCTCACCCCTCACCCTCGCCACTTTCATATCAGTTTGAAAAATCACTCACTGAAAGACAGGAAAGGCCCACAGCGCTGGGAAAACAACACAAAATAACAAATTGAGAAAAACTGCCGTCGCAGCAAAAATCGATGGTAAATCAGATTGTTTTTCTTGAGTCTGCGTCGAGATTTTTTAAAACCAGGAAACTGTTGACGACGGCGCTACCGATCCGCGAATAATGCGGATGATTAAGTGAAGTGACGACAACACAATCCAGCATTAGAAGAGAGAGATTGGATGGATGTGAGATTATCTCGCGTCAAGTACGGCTAAAGGGCATTCGCGGATCATAGGAAAAGCATTTTGTCGGCTTTTTCTACCTGTGGCTTTGAAAAGGGAGCATCAGCGACGCGATGAATCTTCCGCGAGAGCGTCGCTTCTTAATTCAACGTTAAAGCGCAGGGAAGCAGTAGAAATGTGCACGACAGATGTTGGAAATTACTTAGCTCACTTAACTTCAGAGATATTCCCTTTATGTTGTACCCCCCCCCCCCCCCCCCGCCCCCCCCCACAAAACCTCCTCCCCCCCTCTCTGGTTTTCCACAAATTACTCCAAGATTGGGTAAATTGATAGATTCCTTGTGCAAGTGGGTCTTTGAATGTACTGCAGCGTTTATTAAGTCAGCGAGGATGGAAGTGTGTGACTCTCTTAGATCGAGGAACACTGTGATATTCTTTCGGCGAACCAGGATGTTTTCTTCTTAAAAAGTCAAAGCTAGAAAGAAGGTTCGGTATCTTACCGTCGTTCTTTCTCTTGAGCGAGGCCCAGAAAAGTGACCCAGAATAGGTAGTGATGAAAAGAAAAACCACACATGGATTCATTACTAAAACAGCTTCTCATTTGAAATTTGTGCATGTTTGTTGATAAAGTAAAGTTATCAGACGTCATGACAGAAACACTCATATTGGAAAAAAGATTTTTTGCGATGCTAAAAACTCCAAAATCCTCACAAAATGATTGTCTGTTGCAGAAACAATTGGGTTAATTGACATGAAGGAAGACAAGTGACATAATTATGAATAAATACATAACTAAATGTATAAATAAATACATGAATGTGTTAGTAAATGTAAACATCTTTAAAAAGAAATAAATGACTTTGATTTGAATTATCTTATTAATAATAATAATAATAATAATGAACTTTATTTATAGAGCTCTTTTCATACATAAAAAATAAAGCAAAAAGTGCTTTACATTGTGAACTAACTTGTAATTATTTGTGTATTTAATAAGTTTTGATTATTTCAACATTTATATATTCATGTATTAATAGCTTTCTCTTTTGATTAATTTTTGCTTTTTTTCCATCAATTTATAATTTGCAATTTATTGCCCTTCATAGATTCACATTTGGGACACACTTCAGGAAACCAAATGTTCACATAGTGTGTTTTAGTTTCAGATCTGAGGGTAATATGATAATAATTGAAGGTCAAAGCTGTCGACGACAAAATCACATGCAACACAAATGTTGTTGAATCAGCTGAGTCAGCGTTACAGGGCGCTTTGATGAGTACAACGCAAGGGGTCCACAAAGAAAACAAACACTATGGCACAATACTGTATATATCATTTTATACATTTTTTTACTACTATTATTGTTTCTTCTAGCAAAAAAAAAAAGCAAATGTAGTTATTCCCAATATTGTAATGATATCCTATATTATTGTTACCATCTAATAACTGTACTATCATTTTAGTAGCTGTTTTTTATCGAACAATAGTGTTGTTGTCCTTGTGTCGTGCCTCGTTTGTACTCGTTGTAAAACGCTCTGTAATGCTGACTCATGACTGATGCGCTCGACTTTGGCGTTAACAGCTTCTAGTCAACATCCTCTTCTTCAAAAAACATGAACTTCCACTTCTTTTTCTCGGACCCAAATCATAGCTATAAAGACCGCAAGATCCAGTGACCATGTGAACATTTTTGGTTTCCAGAAGTTGCCGAACGTGCTTCCCAGGAAACGTCCCCCCGGGGGTCGAAACATGGCGGCAAACCTTCTTAAAAACAGATGTAGACTTTAGTCGAGGCGGGATGAGGACGGTAAAACGCTTCCTGTGAGCTTCTACTTTAATTTGACGTCGTGTTGCCACAGTTCCATCTTTCAAATGCTATTTTTCTCCTCTTCATTTCCTCACCTTATTGCTTTTTTTTTTGTATTTTCTGCCGCCCTTGTTACGCAAACGTCTCCGGCAGCTGTGTAACGCATTTCACCGCAAACTACTTGTTTGCTACTTTCCCACTTGTGCGGATGGAGCGATACTACTGGAGGGTCTCCGAGTGATCTCAATCCATCTGTTTTATAAAACTCCGAGTGTAGCCTAGTTCGGACTCAAAAAGGCCTTTGTCTCCATAATTACAGACGCAGCTGTACAGCCCGAACCCAGAGTTACAGGGCTTACAAAACCAGCGGCGGTGGCAGCTGTGCTTCGCAGCATTCTTAACCACTCGAGAAGTGAATATTTATAAACAAACAAACACAAGTGGTCCTCTTTGTGTCTTTCCCGAATTCACGTCAGATTTCCCTGTGAAACTGCGGAGATGAAGGTTCCTTTGCTCCAATAACAACTTGATAATCGCAGGCTATTTAACAATCATGTAACGACAACAACAAGAAAGAAAAGTGTTACCTTCAGTGTTGGAAAAGTTATATCAGTGACTTACAGTTACTAAAGCTTCACTTACTTATGAGTTACTAGTAGGGGTGTTTATTGGATATACAAGTACAATATGTATCATGATAGAGGAACAACGATACAATATATTTTGATACTGTAGTAACAAGGATACTGTATATTTGTAGTATTGTCGAGTACTTGACTTTCGTGTTGAAGAATTTACAGACCACATGACTCTTGACGAAGTTGTAACTGCTTTCTTCTTCTCGAAAAAATATATTGTTCCTAGTACAGTATTCCAATATAAAGTATGGTGAAACGTATCGTATCACCAGATCCTTGCCAATACACACCCCTGATACATTGTGATACTGTAGGATATGATGTAAGGATATATTTGTAGTATTGTCGAGTACTTGACTCTGGTGTTGTAGAAATACCAGACCACATGACTCTTGACAGAGTCGTAACTTTAACATTTGTTTTGACACCAAAATATTTCCAAACATCAGCTTTAAAAGCTGCTGGAGTCGACTGTATCCTCTCGTCCCCAGTCATCGCCGGGTTCTCACAGGATTGAATGACTGCTGATATATGGAAGTTTATTTGCAACACAAAAACAAAGAAACGCAGTTAACATTTGTTTTTTTTAATTGTAAATAAAATAGTTTAATTACTAAATTCAACATACACTTTATTGGAATATAAACCAAAAAATAAGTATTGTAAACGTATTGATTCATTCATTCATTTTCTGCCGCTTTATCCCTTACCGGGGTCGCGGGAGACTGAAGCCTATCCCAGTATCATTGGGCGAGAAGCAGGGGACACCCTGGACAGTGCACACAAAGACAGACAACCAATCACACACACACTCATACCTATGGACAATTTCCCAGAGTTCTCAATCAACCTCTTTATGTTTTTGGACAGTGGGAGGAAACCGGAGTACCCCAAAAATGTAAAAAAAAAACATTACTGAGAAATAAATGATTGCAATATATCTCTGCTATACTAGTTACTAGGTCACAAAACATTTAAATAAAATAAATACAATTAAAATAATTATTAAACAATTGTTTTTTACAGATCGGGGAGGTTAGTAGTGTGATGTAAAATCAAATGAAAGTAAAATTTAAATAAAAACAATTTGATTTTTCACCAACAGGTGTTTTTCAAAGCCTTATGAATGAGAGTCCGATGCTCTACCAACTGAACGAATTGAGTTGAAAGGCTGAAGGTAAATATCTGGGAGTATAACACAGAGAACGAGCGAGTGTGACCATGTGACGTCCACCTTGGAAACCATAATAATGCACATGACGTCCTTCTCGGTTGGAGTTACTCAGGAATCTTGTCCAACAGGAAGAAACACTGGCACGATAATGGCTATGTTTACCCATTTTCTTGATGCAAAAGATTGTCTTAAAGAATATAGTAAAGTAGCTCCAGGAGAACATCTTCAAAAATATCGAAAACACTGAACTTCCCTCAGAGCTGGATCGCAGATACCAGGATGTAGAACTCTTGTTTGGCTGCGAGTCTCCCGGTTACTAAGCGATCCCGATCCTTCCCATCCCCATCGACATCACATCATCCCCCAAAAATGCCGGAGCGACGAGGAATGCTGTGTAGCCGACTGGCTGCCCCGAGATGGCGAGTCATTCTCAAGGAGTCATGAACTTTTGTCCCGCGGCTGCACCGGCGGCGGCGTCTGCGCGAGAGAGGGACTCGGGGCGACACCAAACAGGAAACGCTCAACAAGTGGAAGCTTATGGATGTTTATCGAGCGCCATTCATCAAACTCATGAGGAGACACAGAAGCCAGAATCCAACCAGCGAGAACGAAGGAAGTGTGACTGGAGACTTCGAGACCACAGAGGTGGTCACATCTGGGCTAAACATTGCCTAACCAGGAGGGTCTCAACAACCCTTTGTCCAACTCCCCGTCCCCTCAGGGAGTCTGGAGGGGAAAGGCTCGGGTCTGAACTATTCTTAAAAAAGTCACTGTTGCTGCAGGAGCCGATCTAAGATTTCATCAATGGGACTCGGGTCCAGTTTCTCCCAGAATCGAGTCGACTTTCACCGCAGACCTGGTGAAGTTGACTCGGAGAGAATGTTGTTTCGCTTTAGATCAGCGGAGATCTTTCCCCCGTGGATCCACGCCAAGTCATGTGGTCTTTAGGAGGCAGAAGAATGAAGCGTATCAGATCCAAGCAGCTCGTCCAACAATGACAATGATTCAGAACTTAAAGCTTTTAAAGGGAGGATATGAGACGTCAAGATGATCTGTGCTGATTATAGTCGGACTGGCCGAGGAAATTAAATAAATAAATAGATTTGAAAGTAGACGAATGAATCAAGCAAGTCTTGGCGAATATTTATCGAATTGTTTTGGTGGAAAAATCCCAACAATGAACGTGAAATGGGAGAGGAATCAATTTATTCATCTACTAGTATTCCTCCGCCTTAGCTGCAACAAAAATGACTTCATTCAAAACTCTAGTAGAAGAACTCACATTTCTCGAAAACCTTAAATCTCTTCACTGGCTGCCAGTTTTTTTTCAGGATCCTTTTTTAAAATGCTGGTTCTTACTTTCAGATCTATTCATGGTCAGACCTTCCATCACTGATCTGATCCAGACTTACACCCCAGCTCGGGCTCTGAGGTCTGTGGATCAGAATCTACTGATGGTTCCTGAACACGCTTCAGGACCAGAGTTTATGTTTTTTCTTGTTGATATATGTATCATTATTTAATGAATCATTGTGTTTATTTTATTGTATTATTTTTCTATTATCGTTATTATTGTTTTGTATTGTATGTGTTGATATAATGTTTATCTACGTTTAATCTCTTGTTGCTAACTGCTGTAACAACTTTCTTAATTCTTAATTTAAATTAAAAGTACAGTATGTCATCATCGTAAACCATTAAGCAACGTTTCATCACATTTCAAACACTTTCTTTAATACTTTTTTTAACAAACAATACACAGCTAAACACACAGGTTATATTTGAGTGATCCCTGCCAGAGCAAATGCTCAAAAATGAACCCATACAGGTCAAAAACTGAAAATGTCTCTTCTTCAGGTGCCTCTTGTTTCTCCTCTGCAAATTATACTACTTTCTTCTACTCTTTCTTTAACTTTTTAGCCCCATAAATGCACATTTCAGTGCAGAAAATAGTCAAAACCTGAAATGAACAAACCAAAATAGACCCCTGTTTTATGGGATGGTTAGGCAGAGAAAGACACCTTCTTCATTTTGATACAAAGAAAGATAAATAGGCTAAAGGGAGGGTTTAGACTCCAAATTTCAAGAAGTCCAGAGAAGTCAAATAACAAATTAAAAATTTGTCTTAGTGTGAAGTGATGATAAAAAGTCAGCTTTGACGTTGACAACTAGTTATCTTCGGTTTTATTTTCACCCTTTAAAAGTTGAGGAAGTGCTGACTCAGCAGGAGTGGACGGGCAGATCCAGGTAACGGTCCGTGTTGTCGGCGTGACAGGAGGGTGAGTCACCGGCTAGAGTCCGGCCAGCTCTCGGCAGAGGAAGCGAGCGAGGGAGGGGGGAGGCTTCGCTTCCATCCAAAAGTATGTCCGTGCAGATATTACCACATCAAGTCCTTCCTGCCTGACCTCGGCTAAATCACACCTGATGTTTCGCTGACTGTCGGGATCTTGGAACAAATGTCGACAGCTTTTCTCGAGTCCTTTCCTTTTTTTTTGTTTCTGCTGCCGAGATAAAGTCCAGATGAGCAGCTCTGTGCATTGTCATGCATATTTTAGTGCTGCAGCGAGGACGGGGAGTCATATTTTCCGTCGATATCGAAGCCATATGGCAGGATTTCAGCAGGCGCAGCGCACTCAGGGAGATTTTTATGTAAGAGAAAGGAGATGGATGGAGAGATAAGAATGAAACCTGCTGCTACAGTCACACAAATATGACGTCGTCACTCTACGAGGGATTTGTCTTCGTAACAACCCCGTGGTTACAGCTGGTGAGGTGTCGAGAAGGACCAACCACAGTCAGGAAAATACCTATGTTCTATAGGGGTGTGAGGAAGCATCCATACACACAACTACTCGCTATTGATTTCTTTGATTAACAAGGAAAATATTCACTTTTCACCATTTTTTTCACTGTATCACTTCCTCTGTATAAGGTCGATACATACCCCCACTATTCTATCTTCTAGGGGTATGTTTTAGAATGAATCTGGCAATAAAATACGTATCACGATATGATATATTGAAGGCAAGTTAGGAAATATAACGATATAACAAAATAACCATATATTGTGATCTTTTTATTCCAGAAGTTTGTTGTTTTTTTTACCTTTGATATAACATTTTATTTTAATAGAAAGTTATTTATATGGTTTATAATTGAATAGTGTGTGTTTAAAAGACAATCAGCTGGTGTTTTATTTTAAAAATTAACACTCAAATATTCACAGCGTTTGTTCATTTGTGTGTTGCAATTAAACCTCCAGCCACTAGTGGGCATCGTTCGTCGTTTACTCCCTGTCAAAGTAACAACAAAACCGGTGAAATGGCATCAATGAGTGAAAAAGAAAGGAAACACCAGAGTCCAGGAAATTTTAAAGCTGATGTTTGGACTCATTTTGGCTTTAAAACAAAGTTTTAAAGAAACTTAAACCCTGACAGATACTGGATAGTGCATGATGCTCCAGGTTGTTTGAGATGTTGATTCACTTTTTTGACACATTTTTCGTTAATATTTTCAGAAGCACTTTCCTACAAGCACTTTCAAATTTGATTAGAGAAAGTGTTGTTTCTTATGAAGAAAAAACATATTATTGTTCCTAGTATAGTATCGCAATATATAGTATCGTCACACGTGTATCGTGATACATATCGTATTGCCAGATTCTTGCCAATACACACCCTTAATACATTGTGATATTGTAGGATATAATGTGAGGATATATTTGTAGTATTGTCCGAGTACTTGACTCTGGTGTTGTAGTATTTACAGACCACATGACTCTTGATGAAGTTGTAACTACTTTCATTTGTTTTGAACCTAAAACGTGTCCAAACATCAGCTTTTAAAGCTGCTGGAGTCGACTGTATCCTCTCGTCCCCAGGCATCGCCAAGAGAAATCGAGAGATGACAGTCATGGAAATGTTATGACTGAGACCTGTCAATCATTGCCTTGAGACTCCGCCCCCTTGCCTTATATGCCGGTAGACTCATGTGTCTGTTTATGCTAGCACATTTATGCTAACAAATTCACTAGCGATTGAAAACAAGTTGGGCTGAATGTTGAGATATGAGGAGAATGTTGCACATACAGGCCAAATAATCCCATGATATAAGATGAAACGCTACACAAAAATGTACAACGTCAGCGAAAGTAAAGTGCAGCACTGCATGTGATAGCTTTATTTGAGCTAATGAATCAGAGAAAGTAAATTCAGTTTTGTGGCACAGAGACAGAAGATGTTATTTACAAAAAAAATAAATTGCTTCAATAAAGTGCAATGGATCAAACAGGTTTATTAGAGAAAAGTCGATCAGCCACGTCCACCAGATGTGATATCAGAAACTACACAAATGCCTGGTATCGTGCAAATACAATGCGAGCTTGTAAAATGAGCTCGCATGACTCATTAGCCATAAATTAGATCATTTCCTGCCATATCTCATTGTGTTTCATGACATCCTCGGACCGACGAGGTAGCGAGCGGCGTCTCGTGAAAGCAGGCAAAGCCATGTAAACAGGCGAGCGCTACGAAGGCATTTTCATCAAAGTGCAACATTTTAACGGTATTTTTCCAGCCTTCCGATCCGTGCCAGCGTGTTACGGCATCTGTTTAAATACGCACGCCGATGAGATGTTCTGCTCCGCTGACCAGAACCGATCATAGCTGGCCCGGCGGAAGATCAGCAGACCTCATAAAAAAAGGAACATTACCACGCTCCTCTGGAATGTCAGCTTCGGACAATAAAGGATTCACGTCCAGACGGCTCGCGATCTTTCATTGAAAAACAAGGTCGGAAAAAAAAAAAAACCCGGCGTCGGGGCTCTGACCTGCCGGTGGCTGATGAAAGTGCTTTGTCTAATCACAAGCTTTTACACACTGCTTGATAATTACAGCCACAAATGGAGTAATCATCATTACGCACAATAGGGTTGAGGAGAGGAACGTGTGGACGCGCTGCCATTTCATTATTTTACCCAAAAATCTGCACGCCATTAATCCCACACAACTGCTGAGCCGCACGGAACCGCCATCGAAATTAAGGCTCTGTCTTCTACCGGAATGTCGAGGGAAATGAGAGAAAATTATGAAAAATGGTTGTTAACTCTAACCGAGCATACGAGGAGATTTGAAACATCGGTTTTGAAATCGAGGTGAACCAACATAGTGAGGATTTAAGTTATGTTTAAGGGTAACTAATGTGAAAACCCGACTCTCCTGACTCTCATGTTTCAAATGTTCAAGTCTCCAAGATGCAGTAAGTCTCTTGTCATGACCATGTTTTGAACTTATTACTTTATAAAGTTCTCCCCCGTCTGAAATCTCAGCGAACGAGAGGTTACGAGAGTCCATTATGACGTAATAACGGCTTCACTGCTCCTCCAGCCAGCTGATAACACGCCCCGCTTTCTTTATATAATGAATCCCTTGGAGTGGGAGACTTCAGGGATTCATGACGCGCAGTGACAAACCTCCAATCACAGGAGAATGGCAAGTTTTTCAGTGGGTGTATTCAGTATTGAAGAACATTAGGGGCTAATGAGGAAATAGTGGGACCCCCCAAAGTAGCTGTTGACTTTTGTAACTTAACTTAACTTAAAAGCCTCAAACACATACACAGTATTAGGGGTGTGTATTGGCAGGAATCCAGCAATACCATACGGGCAATGATACAATATATAGTGATACTATAGGATGTATGATACCTTTGTAGTATTGTCCAAGTACTTGACTCTCGTGTTGCAGAGTTTACAGACCACATGACTCTTGACGAAGTTATAACTGACTCATTTCTTTTTTTTAAACCAAAATATGTCCAGACATCAGCTTTAAAAGGAGTTGGAGTCAACTGTATCCTCTCGTCCTCAGTCGTCTAGCAAAGTTCCTTTAGCTGTGGTGGACATAAAAAAATCAGCCAGCTGTACTTACGCCCCGCTTTGTTTATACAATGAGTCCCTTGGAAGGGGAGACTTCAGGGATTCATGACGCGCAGTGACAAACATCCAATCACAGGAGAGTGGCAGGATAAGTGTGAGTTTGAGCATGTTTTCTAATGTAAATATATATTTAAAGAGAGTTTTGTACAGACAGACACATACTGATGAGTATAATAGAGGACCAACGTCAATTTAAGACAAACTTAAATCAACCATTAGTAAGTAAGTAAATTATATTTATACAGCGCTTTTCCAGACCAGGGCCACAAAGCACTTAAACAATCAAACAATGATACTCAATAAAACATATACTTAAAAGAACAAGATAACACCAAGAACAACACAGGAGTCTCAGAAAGTTACCTTTTAAGAATGTAGCTATCAATAATAAAATGAATCTACGAAAGTGTAAAAGAATAAATCTGCAACAGTTGATTAAAATTAAAAATGTAGAGATAAATGTGTAAACTCAATAAGCTCTCTGCAACCTTTCAAAGACTCTCTAAAATACTTCATTTAACCCACAACACCATCACTTGTTACCATCATCAACATCTCCGGAAAATGTTGTTTAAATCTGATCAGAACCTTTTCAGTTATTTAGCGAACAGACAGACTAGAAGCAGGCGATCGCGTTACCACCTTGGCGTAGGTAACAGTCGGAGAAAAACATATGTACAGTGTTACAGAGTTGACAACCTGGACCATGAGTTTATACTCGGCACACATCGTACCTGTCTGAAGCGATTACTCCGACCCAAACTGAACTATGTTCTCCCCCAAAAAGTTTGGAAACTTCGTGGGAAGAGTTCGCTCTTGTTCCAATGTGACTGTGATTAGTTTCAGGGTTTCAGCGCCTGTGGTTGTTGTCTGCCATAGATCAAAATTAGAATCTATCAAGTTCAATTTTTCAAAAGAATGCAGGCGACCACGTGAAAGACATTTTTTTTTTGTTTGTTTGGTATTTGGTGTGGAGAAATGAAATACGTCTTTGTCAGTTACAGATCGGGAGATCGACTCTTGATAAATCGCGCATGTTGTCACTAAAGCATGGAGATGTTTCCACAGTGGTGAGAAGAAGCAACACGGCACACCTCAAGGGACCGCGTCCGCACCTCCAGTTTTCACATCGACAGCGTTGCAGCACTTGAAATACAAGCATGAATCATCCTGCGACGTAATGACTTGGAAACAACCCGATATGTAAGCATCTGTAGTGTGCACACTTGTGTGGCGTCTGACTCACGTTAGGGCCCGCTGCCCAGAATTCTTCTTCGGAAAAAACCTGAGTCGCATCAACATGGTTGAAAATGGCAAAACACACTTTTCTGCAGTTTTAACAATAACTTCTTCATTGGAAAACAAAACAAATTAGTGGTTATGAAGTCAATGAATAATGTTCAAGATTAAAATTCTTTGATAGGGTTTTGTTACGATGAAGTTCTCATATCCTTACACTTTAAGGTAGTACTTTTAATTCAATAAGTATCAACAATAAGTATCGTAGAAGCAGTGGGACCCCCAAAGTAGCTGTTGACTTCTGACTTAACTTAAAAGCATCAAACACAAACACAGTATTAGGGGTGTGTATTGGCAGGAATCTAGCAATAAAATACACATCATGATACAGGGCCAATATATAGTGATACTGTAGGATACCTTTGTAGTATTGTCAGAGTACTTGACTCTCGTGTTGCAGAATTTACAGACCACATGACTCTTGAAAAGAAGTCGTAACTGCTTTTATTTGTTTTGAAACCAAAATATGTCCAAACACCAGCTTTAAAAGCAGTTGGAGTCAACTGTATCCTCTCGTCCTCAGTCATCAGCGGAATCTAGCAAAGTTCCTTTAGCTGTTGAGGACATATCAAATTCTGCCATCTAGCAACAGTAGTTTATTTTCAACACATAAATTAACACGGCGTGAATATTTGTGTGTTAATAGTACCTTTTTTTATCGAATTATTAATTATTTTACAAACACTTTGTTGAACTGTAATCCATAAAAGATGGAAGAATGATTAAACACATGAAATATGATTTGCAAGCCACACATGAAATAGAAACAATAGCAAATAACATTGTGATATATCGTCATGTCGTCCTAATCTTACACCTCTGCTCACTATCCTCTTATATATTATGATAGTTAAACCTTTTTTTTTAAATAGTGTTTTAAATAACTTCCTCAATCAAATCTCAGGTGGTTTAACGTAGTTTGCCTCAGTTCCTACTATAGCTGACACTTAAAGTCATGAGTGGAAAAAAGCAAATGTCACTTTAAGCTGACGTTTAGACATATTAAGGTTTTAAAAAAAAAATGAAAGCAGTTTCGACTTCGTCAAGAGTCATGTGGTCTGTAAATACTACAACACCAGAGACAAGTACTCGACAATACTACACATATATACTTGTTACTACAGTATCTCTATATAGGTAGATAGATAGATTGTATCGTTAACCCTGTTTTGTGATACGTATCACAAGATTCCTTCCAATACTACCCCCTTATTTTAAAGTTTAATGCATATACTAACAACATTAACATGTCTTTGCTCAAACTGCATGCAAGCATGTGACCCACGGCTCTGCCCCGAAAGGTTTTAGCTACATTCTCTTTTCTGTAAACCTGGTAAAGAACAGTTGCAGAGTTCGTGGTCTCCTCTGATCTCACTTTACCTGATAATATCTAGAGATCTGGAAACTCAGGGATACTTTTGACCTCCTGGACTATACACTGTAAGCCCCCCCATCGCCTTTTTTCAACGATAATTCAATTCATTACTGTAGCGTTTCTTTATAATATGAGTTTCTAGGAAATCCTTTTTTTTTTGTTCCACCATTAGGACGTCAGGAGATACAGTCGTGATCGCTTCCTAGCTAGAAAAAAACCTCTGAAAAATGAAATCTTCAACCTCTTAGAGGGGCATCAAACTAAATATTACATTTAAAAACTAACAACTAGTTGCTTCTTCCTCAACTTGAGCTCCAACCGTACAACTAACCCTTGTCTGTGCTAGCGTTCTAAAAGAAAATTGAAAAGAAAGTGGACTGGATGCCGGATTAATCCCAACTACAGACGTGTCCGAGAAATTAAAACCTCTGATTACTTCTTGCCTCCAGTTTTTCAAGGATGAATCACATTTTTTAGAGTCACTTTTCCTCATAACTACTCGATTATTACTACTTAGACATCTGAAGAATTGGATCCGTACCTTCTGATCCACTATGGAGCACACCAGGTCCTTGACGGCCGACAGCGACAGGTCACTGGCCTCCAGGTTGACCGTCTCCCGGGTCAGTCCGATCTGCAGCAGAAAGGAGACTCCGTGGAAGGAGCCCCTGGAGTCGGTGGGGCTGGGGGCGCTGTGGCTGCCGTTGGACAGCCGGGCGTAGAGCACCGCGGGGGGGCTCGGCGACGGAGACGGCGACGGCGGAACGGCCGCCTGGAGCGAGGGGAGCGCGTGGGCGAAGGCTCGAGGTAAGGACGGCGGTGACGAGGCAGACATTTGGGGGGATCTTCACGACCGGTGTCTTCAGAAGGGGAAGTTTGTGAGTAGATCCTTAGTCCGAGAGGGTCCTCATAGAGGGGTGGGGACGGGTGTCAGCACAGTGGCTGCACTACACGAAAATATCCAAACACTCTCTCGTCCAGACAGGTGATGAGGAAGAGTCTAAGCTGCAGGCGTCGCAGTGAAGTCACTTTGAGGAACTTCATAGCTTTGACGGGTGTTTTCTATCTCCAAGCGAGTCGGTGATGACCTCAGGAGACTGGTGGGTCGTCACTGCAAACACACACAACCACCGGTTATTTATTACGACTATTTATTATTCATCACTGACTCGTGTTTGAAGAGTGCGACTGTCAAACATTCACAACGTCTTCAGAGTCAAACATGTAGCTTTTTCGACAGCTTAAAGTTAAAATCAAGACTTCTTGAATCATATTTTTAATTAAATAAACAATAAACAAGTTTAAGAACAACATGTTAGTTATTGATGCGACTGTGATTATGGTTAAATCTCTAATTATTTTTAAATAAATAAGTACATTTTACAAGATGTTTTGAGCTTTTAAGCAAATCTTACGTAACATGTGTTCACATTTTTAACCTTTCTGAACTTTTCATACTCATGAATGTCTTTTAAGACGTTTTAAGGATCTCCAGGAACTTTACAAATATCACATTTATTTCTAATTAGAAAACTATTAATGTTCATGTTATTGAATGAAACCGTTGGCGGATTTTCTCCATCGTTTAAATGTGTCGCCATAAAGTTGTCTTGTGTGTAATGTTCAAGTCCTTCTTATTATTAACTTTTGATTTATTTTCAAAAACTATTTTTATCTTAGTTAAGTTCTTGACTAATGCTTCATTTGTTTTGACTAATAATTAACTGTTTAACGAATAAATAGGTGTATATCAAACCACAAAAAGTGGTTTACTACATTTTTTACATATACAAAAAGTACTTATTTAAATTCAAGGATTGTTAAAAGTGGTTTTATTGTACGTGGAATTATCTAAAAACAAGGATAAAAAAATGTGAAGTATGTGAAACATGACTGACATCTACTCTGTCCCTGCTGAAGAATTTTAACTTCTTGTTTTATGATGTATTAAGATGATAGAGGCAGTTTTTATTATGTAATATGTTAATTATTCTATTGGATCTTTAGTCTGGTTGTTATTCAAACTGTAAAACTTTATTGACATTATTTTTAAAGGCATATCTCGGAAGCGAGGACTCGAGGTTCGATCATCGATGACTTTTGTTCGCAAGTCTCGCACTTTCTCATCGATCAACCTAAACCTCCTCGACGATCGATCCACATCTGGGCACATCGGGGTGAACATCTGTACCCCCTCCCACTTTTCGTTGGCAGACACAGACCCCAGCGAGCCCCGAAAATCCGGCGGCACGAGCGAAAAAAACAAACAAACCGGATAAAGCGAAGTTTTAAGCAGCGAAGCTCGCGACACTTCTTCACGCCCTGTCGTCACGCACGTCTGAAAACACGTTGAATTCTCGGTGTTTAAAAACAAAACAACACGTTACCTTCGCAGGCGGCGCTCAGAACTCTTCTTTCCATCGTCACTGGACCCCAGAAACTTTCATCAAACTAAGGGTGAAAAAAGCGAAGAAGAAGAAACGAGTGGAAGTTTGGTTTCCTTGACTACGGCCGCGGCGTTTGGAACAGCGCTTGTCCTCGAGGACGCGTGTTTGCTTTTGTCTAAAGTGAATTTTTTAAGATAGTAAATTCATGCGCATCTTATTATCCTTCCAGCTGTGACGACTCCCCCTTGGTAGAGGAGAGAAAATAGCCGCGCTGCTCCCTGGGAGTTGGAGTGTCGCTCCCCTCCGCGGTCAGTTGATTTCCCACGTGAGAGCAGGAAACAGGAACTACAGCCGCTTTGAAAGCAAAACCGCCGCCGGGGGGAGAAGGAGCAAACACGCATGCGCGATCCTTTTCCGTTACTTTAGCTATTGTCAAGAGGGGAAAAAAAAACTTTATTTACAAACGTGTTCAACGCGATGGTTTGCTCTGAGATACATAAACTTATGATAATCAACTTTTTAAACTAAACACTACAAAAACAAGTTAATTATGAATAATGTTAATGTTACTCTATGATTTCTTAAATGAAATTTTCGACATATATCATTGTGTTTAACGTAGCTTTTATTTACACAGATTAACTTTCATTTAACAACAATAATAAAATATTACACTTATATTTACATTTATGTTACTATTCCAGGATTAAAAAAAAGGTGTGTAAAATAGTATTTGATCCATTGGCTTCTTTCTTTAGGTTTTTTAAAGATGATATTTGGACATATTTTAGATGAATAATAAAATAAAAACATTGGTGCCAAATCTCAGACTGATACATCTTTAGGAAAATAATAATAATTATACATGTTATTGTAGTATTTACACATGTGGAACATTCAATTTTAAATTAATTTAAAAAAGGAATAGAAATGAGCACATACAACAAAAAACAACTATATACGTTTATATATATATATATATCTATATATATATAGATATATATATATATATCTATATATATATAGATATATATATATATATATATCTATATATATAATTATTTTTAACAACAATTTTATTTAGGCACATATGTATGTATATATATATATATATATATTCCCTTTTTTTTAGGCAGGAGTAAATACATTTTATGTCAATTTTGTACATTGTGCTCACTTTATTATAGGAGAAAACCTGAAAGAAAAAATAACAAGATTAACTGATAACTTTTCAGGTGTTGATGAAGCAACTTCTGCTAGCATTAGCATGTTAAAACTAGCATAAAACTTAAAACTAATTTTTTTAAGGAAACTACTTTAGATTGGCATCTTCAGTCCCAGATAGAAACACCTCTGTAAACTTAAAACTATCCAAAAGGATAATAAAAGTTTTGTTTCCTTAAACCACAAGTTTTCCACAAAAGAATCAGACAAAAAAAAAAATACAAATACATTTTTATTATGCAAACACTTCAGTACTGAGGGAATGTCGGGTCTATCTTCTGCGACCAGGCCGCGAGACCTCCGCTGATGTCCTTCACACCGTCCACTTCTGATCCCATCATCTCCTCCAGAGCCTTCACCGCCTTCTGGGAGTCGTTGCCCATCTTGCAGATCACGTACACTTCGGGAGTGACGTGAGAAGGAGAATAAAAAACATGAGACGAGCCCGACTCTCATTATCAGAGGCTCTAAATTTAGCTGATGAGGCACAAAACAAGCCCCAGAAATAGCAGTTTTTTCATATGAATTTCTTTCTCACGCCAGCTGGTCAGGTTGCACACGATTGTCTTGGAAAAGCGTTACCTAGCAACCCAAATACGACCTGTAAAACCAGCCGGCGGCAAAGAGTTGACGCGCCGTGTCATGAATATGCGGGTCGGCTTTTCGTTCCGAGCCGTGAGTACGAGCTGAGGTGGTGTTTTGACTTCGTACCTTTAGGCCGGTCGTCACCTGCCATCTGCTCCTTCACCCGCCTGATCTGCTCCCGGAGTAACTGGATAGGATCGCTCTTCCTCTCTTCCAGACTTGATAGTGGGATGTCTGGGGAGATCTTAAGGAACTATAGACAACATTTTTTTTAACTGTCGTGGTGGGGTGAAAGGTGGCTCAGGTACTTGTCGGAAAACACTGCCATCAAGTGGTGGGAGGCCTTCACCTTGGCCAGTCACAATTAATTTAAAGAAATCCAGGGGCCACATACTAGATTCTTCTGTTTGACACGATAGAGACATAAGTCACTACACGTAATGGGGTCCCAGCAGAGGTCATGGTGCCCGCCATGTTGTCTCCACTAGATTATTTCAGCCTCTGAATGAACATCATGTTCTCTCGCTGACGGGATCATCTCACTCCAGCGATCACGACTTTATGGCTTCAAAATATGCTCTAGAAACTCATGTTTTGAAGAAATGCACCTTGAATTATCGTTACAAAAAAAGAGGGAGGTTACGACCTACAGTCCAGGAGGTCAATTTTTGGAATCTTGGCTAAGATCAAATTTGGATCAGAGCCTCGGGTCACATGCTTGCCTGCAGTTCATGTTCATTATACACATATCGATAATAACTATCTACAATTTAAAACTATTGAAAAATCTATAGAAAACTTGAAGGATTGATCACTAATGAGTAAACAATGATCTCCCAACTATTAATTCTGAATTTCATAATTTCAAAGGATACTTAACGAGCTGGGCAAGCGGCATATATCCACCTCCACCAGGGGGCGCACATCCAACAAGACGTGTGGCTCCTCTTGGTCCAGTATGGATTTGTATTCCTGGAATTATAAAAACACACAAAAATAACCACACACTTCTCATGCAAAGTGGCGTGTGTGTGAAGCACGGAAATTAAAGTTTTTCTGAACACAATTAATCGCGGCGGCCATCTTGCTCGCTAATGACTCAGCGATTCTAAAAAAAAAAAGCCGATTCTGTCGTGAGTATAAACATCTTAGCCGCTAGAAACATGTTATTCTTTCCCACACAAAAGTTCCATGATTTCCTGTACGAGCCTGTAATCTGCTGATGAATACTTGGAAACTTGGACTGAGAACAGCAGTGAGTGGAGAGAGAAGAGTTTCTACCTGCACTGTGATCCGCTGGTCTGTGGAGAGAAGCTGCAGCCGGCGGCACTGAGGACCAGAACATGTACATCAGGTTTAAAAACATTTAAATCCACATTTTCTTTTATCACAAAATCACATTTATTTTATTTGAAGCCATAAATCACTTTTGTATTAAAACTTTGAATATAAAGTTCCAGTGAAATAATGAGTATTACATCTGTTCTTATATCTTCATATTAAGTTCCCTAAAATTAAAATAATAATAGAGCATAATAAGTTAAAAAATCACAAGCAAATTATTAACATTTAGAAAAATTGTTAAGTTTTATCAAATAAAACAATAAATAAAAGTAGATCACTTTGAAATTGGACCCCTCTTTCTCGATTTTCACTTTTTTTATTAATCCTCGTGTTATCTCAGGGTCAAGGTGACCCAGAGGCGTGAAAACAAATGTGTCGTTCACCTTGACCCCGAGACAACAAAAGGGATACCACAAAAACATTGGATTTCAGGCCTCTGGTTCACCTTGACCCCGAGACAACACAAGGGATACCACAAACGCATTTGATTTTGGGCCTCTTGTTCACCTTGACCCTGAGACAACACATGGGATACCACAAACACATTTTATTTCGGGCCTCTGGTTCACCTTGACCCTGAGACAACACAAGGGATACCACAAACGCATTTGATTTTGGGCCTCTTGTTCACCTTGACCCCAAGACAACACATGGGATACCACAAACACATTTTATTTCGGGCCTCTGGTTCACCTTGACCCTGAGACAACACAAGGGATACCACAAACGCATTTGATTTTGGGCCTCTTGTTCACCTTGACCCCAAGACAACACATGGGATACCACAAACACATTTTATTTCGGGCCTCTGGTTCACCTTGACCCTGAGACAACACAAGGAATACCACAAACGCATTTGATTTTGGGCCTCTTGTTCACCTTGACCCCAAAACAACACAAGAGATACCCCAAACACATTTGTTTTTGGGCCTCTGGGTCACCTTGACCCAGAGACAACACAAAGGATACACATACACATTTGTTTCAGTTTCAGTTTCGCCTCTTTATTAGTAAAAGAGTATTAGTCGACACTAGAGAGTCGTACCTTATCCGTGGCTCCGGTGCCGCAGAACACCTCGTAGTCCACGAGCCGGGTCACACTGGGGGTCTCTCCGCACACGGCGCACCCGCTCTGCCGGGGCCGCAGCTTGATGGACCTGAACCGGGCGTCCTGGGCGTCGAACATCAAAAGCTGCTGGACACAGGAAGCTGACACGTCTGGTCAAGCAAAACACTCGCGTGTGAAAAGTGACACCAGTGTGAGGTCATCTGTGGGGGGGGGGGGGGGGGGGTTGTGTCAACGTTTGGAGGAACATCTCAACCCATCGCACTGGAGAGAACCTGGTTACTATTTACCTTGTTAATCACACTGACGATCATTTCTTTATATATATATATAAATAATCCTTATTAGTGTTTTATGTTCAATATAAACTCCAGTTATACACATTTTTCTGCCCAAAAATATAGTCAAACATTTATTTTAAATAAAATTGTATTTTATTTTGAAAATATTCTGGTAAATATTTTGGTTCACTGGCAAATATAACAAATAACTAAGAAAAAAAAATATATATATATTTAAAAAATAATTATGGTATATTTTCCTAGATATTCTGTTTTTTGTTGCACATTTACAATTTCCTCAAATAATGCATTTCTTTTTACATATGTGTGCGTAATAAATTGTAGAAAACAAATTTAATACGTATTTCCTTCAAACATTATGTAAAGAAAATTCTAAAATATTAGTGAAGGAGTTTAGGAACCGCTTTCTAATCCTGCTGGAATCATTTTGATTTCTAATACAGTACATCCAACTCAAAGTAAAATAAATTTTAATTTTATATATATATATATATATATATATATATATATATATAAAATATGTGATGTCATAATATTAAGTTAATTAATTAATTTTGAATGAAGTATATTTAATTTTTTATTATTACTACTTATTACTGCAGGTTTTTCATGGACAGCTTAATGACTGTCACTTTGAATTATTTAAAATAAAAAGGAATTGATGTCAGTTTCACTCTGATTGTGAAATACTTTCATGTTTCTGTTCAAAGATGTGATGAAATTTAGCTGCAAAACTGTCGAAGTTCCACCTCTTTTCTTCATTTTCCCTTCAGAGAACTGGAGTCTACCTGCTTCAGAGATGTGGAGGGACACCCTGGAAAGGATCGCTCCTTCATCACCACTTTCTGAACCCACCACAGAAGAGGACGAGGATCCTCAAAAGATACAGACTTTTCCCGACGCGATCTTCAGGACCTCCAGAGCCTGCAGGCAGCCCATGATCCCAGGAACTAGAAGAAGAAGAAGAAGAAGAAGAAGAAGATCAGTGGCTCGCAGACGACGAGTCGAGAAGCGAAAACCTACCGACTCCCAACACGCCTCCGTCCGAACAGTTGGTCACGGTCTCGGGCGGCGGGGGGACGGGGAACAGACACCTGTAGCACGGACCTCCACGGTAGTTGTAGACGGTGAGCTGCAGACACACCAGGAGTCAAGCGGAGAAGAAGAACATGGAGGAGGAACATCTACCTGTCCTTCCATCCTGAGGGCGCTGGCCGACACCAGAGGCTTCCCGCTGAGCACGCAGGCGTCGTTGACCAGGTACCTCGTGGGAGCGTTGTCGGAGCAGTCGGCCACGATGTCGTACATGGAGGGCGCGGGGTCAAGGTCGCGGGTCAGAAACTGCTCTCGGATTTAAAAAAGCCGGGACGTCGGAAAGGATACTGTCGGACCAGGTCCAGAGCGTTCTCCGGAGACAGCTGCAGGTGGTAAGGAACGCAGTTCACTCCCGAGTTCAGCCTGAGACACAAACACGGAATCATGACTCGGCACTTTTGTTCATCTTAAAGTCCTCATTAATCGCTGAGAAAACCACGTTAGAAGGAGTAATTATCTTATGTAAGGAGCACAGTTGTTTATCAGGGAAATGACGCCCCCTTGTGGTCTTTTAAAATAGCAACGGACAGAGCAGCCATTGAGAAATGAGCTGAAAAATATGTTTATATTTGTAGACAAAATAAACAACTGCATTTAACTCGTGGCCAGACATCGTGTCCATGACTCGGCTCTTACGGAACATCGGCTCATAATGACGGCAATTATTTATGTTTTTTTGTAAACATCTGAGCGCTAATGTTGGCGAGCAAACAGAACCTTTTGACAGAGCCGGCGGCGGAGAGAGCCTTGGCCTGGCCCCGGGTCTCCTCCCCGTGCAGGACCTGACGGTGGAGGTTACTGAGTTCCACCTCGTCGTAGTCCAGCAGACCCAGACGTCCTGGAAAACATACGTTTATGAGCGAACAGATCAGTTTCCTGTTGCTGGATGAAAATATTACTCAGTAAAAGTTTTATTCAAATATAAATTAAGATATTCTTGATTTTAAATATTCAAACCAAAACGTAAAGAAGGTTTGTTGTTGACTTGTTTACGTCTAATAAGTACTTTATTCTACAAGTTTATTGTTGACTTGTTTTAGTCTAATAAATACTTTATTCTACAAGTTTATTGTTTACTTGTTTTAGTCTAATATGTACTTTATTCTACAAGTTTATAGCTGACTTGTTTTAGTCTAAAAAGTACTTTATTCTACAAGTTTATTGTTGACTTGTTTTAGTCTAATAAAGTACTTAATTCCAAAAGTTTATTGTTGACTTGTTTTAGTCTAATAAAGTAATTTATTCCACAAGTTTATTGTTGACTTGTTTTAGTCTAATAAAGTAATTTATTCCACAAGTTTATTGTTGACTTGTTTTAGTCTAAAACGTACTTTATTCTACAAGTTTATTGTTTACTTGTTTTAGTCTAATATGTACTTTATTCTACAAGTTTACTGTTGACTTGTTTTAGTCTAATAAGTACTTTATTCTACAAGTTTACTGTTGACTTGTTTTAGTCTAATAAGTACTTTATTCTACAAGTTTACTGTTGACTTGTTTTAGTCTAATATGTACTTTATTCTACAAGTTTACTGTTGACTTGTTTTAGTCTAATAAGTGCTTTATTCTACAAGTTTACTGTTGACTTGTTTTAGACTAATAAGTGCTTTATTCTACAAGTTTACTGTTGACTTGTTTTAGACTAATAAGTGCTTTATTCTACAAGTTTACTGTTGACTTGTTTTAGACTAATAAGTGCTTTATTCTACAAGTTTACTGTTGACTTGTTTTAGACGAATAAGTGCTTTATTCTACAAGTTTACTGTTGACTTGTTTTAGACTAATAAGTGCTTTATTCTACAAGTTTACTGTTGACTTGTTTTAGTCTAATAAGTGCTTTATTCTACAAGTTTACTGTTGACTTGTTTTAGACTAATAAGTGCTTTATTCTACAAGTTTACTGTTGACTTGTTTTAGACTAATAAGTACTTTATTCTACAAGTTTATTGTTGACTTGTTTTAGACTAATAAGTGCTTTATTCTACAAGTTTACTGTTGACTTGTTTTAGACTAATAAGTGCTTTATTCTACAAGTTTACTGTTGACTTGTTTTAGACTAATAAGTGCTTTATTCTACAAGTTTACTGTTGACTTGTTTTAGACGAATAAGTACTTTATTCTACAAGTTTACTGTTGACTTGTTTTAGACTAATAAGTACTTTATTCTACAAGTTTACTGTTGACTTGTTTTAGTCTAATAAGTGCTTTATTCTACAAGTTTACTGTTGACTTGTTTTAGACTAATAAGTGCTTTATTCTACAAGTTTACTGTTGACTTGTTTTAGACTAATAAGTACTTTATTCTACAAGTTTATTGTTGACTTGTTTTAGACTAATAAGTGCTTTATTCTACAAGTTTACTGTTGACTTGTTTTAGACTAATAAGTGCTTTATTCTACAAGTTTACTGTTGACTTGTTTTAGACTAATAAGTACTTTATTCTACAAGTTTACTGTTGACTTGTTTTAGACTAATAAGTGCTTTATTCTACAAGTTTACTGTTGACTTGTTTTAGACTAATAAGTACTTTATCCTCCAAGTTTATTGTTGACTTTATTTTAGACTAATAAGTACTTTATTCTACAAGTTTATTGTTTACTTGTTTTAGTCTAAAAAGTACTTTATTCTACAAGTTTATTGTTGACTTGTTTTAGTCTAATAAGTACTTTATCCTCCAAGTTTATTGTTGACTTTATTTTAGACTAATAAGTACTTTATTCTACAAGTTTATTGTTTACTTGTTTTAGTTTAATAAGTATTTTATTCTACAAGTTTATTGTTGACTTGTATAAGTCTAATAAGTACTTTATTCTACAAGTTTATTGTTGACTTGTTTTAGTCTAAAAAGTACTTTATTCTACAAGTTTATTGTTGACTTGTTTTAGTCTAATAAGTACTTTATTCTACAAGTTTATTGTTAACTTGCTTCAGTCCTATAAGCACTTTATTCTACAAGTTTATTGTTGACTTGTTTTAGTCTGATTAGTACTTTATTCTACAAGTTTATTGTTGACTTGTTTTAGTCTAATAAGTACTTTATCTTCCAAGTTTATTGTTGACTTGTTTTAGTCTAATAAGTGCTTTATTCTACTAGTTTATTGTTTACTTGTTTTAGTCTAATAAGTACTTTATTCTACATTTTTATTGTTGACTTGTTTTAGTCTAATAAGCACTTTATTCTACATGTTTATTGTTGACTTTTTTAAGTCTAAGAAGTACTTTATTCTACAAGTTTATTGTTGACTTGTTTTAGTCTAATGAGTACTTTATTCCACAAGTTTATTGCTGACTTGTTTTAGACTAATAAGTACTTTATTCTCCAAGTTTATCCTTGATCTCGTCCAGACCAGTCGTTCTTATTGTAACTTTGAAACTGCTAATACTCTGTAAATATTTGATAGTTGTTTCTAAGCGAGTTATTCCATCTGAAATTATCATTATATGATATAAAAATAAAGTGTGAAATGCTTATAACTCCAAGAGAAAACTGCTGCTTCTCACACTGCAGTAAACAATGACTTAACAAAAGTTTTTAACGGTGTATTTACCTATACCAGCTGCTGCCAGATACTGCGCCAGGGGACAGCCCAGACCTCCACAGCCCACCACCAGCACCGAGGTCTTGGATAGTCTCAGCTGACCTGACAGACAGAACCCACCTGGTCAGGATGAACAAACTGGAGATCGGTCATGTGTACCTTCCACTCCCAGCTGCGGCAGAAGAAGTTGTCGGCTGTAGCGCATGATATCTTCATTGCTGAGAGAAGCTTTGACCTCTAGCGGGGTCAGCGGGGTCACTGTGTCCTGCAGCTCCAGCTCCTGCTTGTCACCCTGAGAACATGCATGGATGAGATGTTAATGCTCGTCCTGATGTTACTTTTTTATACGGAAAATTAACTTAATCTGGCACATTTTTAAGCGTCAAAAATAATTATAATGATAATAATCTTTCTATTTAAAAAAAATCCACGTTTAGATTCGAAACTTTTATTTAAACTTACATTTTCCAGTGAATCCAGTTTAGCCTTCAAAATAGCGATCTCTTTATCCCGTTCTACGAGCTGTGCCTTTAGTAACAAAAGCTCTTCTGCCATTCCGCCTTTTGGATTATATAAATAAAAAAAGGGTTTAAGCTTTTTTTATGTCGCCGGTGTTTGTTTTTGTTGTCACATGCCGCGCACCTCATTCACTTCCGCGTTTCCTCACGTGGTCATGCATCCACGTGATACCTGACGTCACAAAAAAAATAATTCACAATTCACCGTTCGTTTTACATTTTTTTATTTTTATAAAGTTTATCTGTAGTGTATGTTTAACCCACACATAATAATTTGTGTTTTTATTTACATTAAAAAAAAAAGTTTTAAGTAAATAACGGATTTTTCTCAATAGTTTACCGTTAACGACGCGAAGTAATGTGTGAATGTTTTGATAGTAATTCAATCAAGTCTGGGTTGTTGATACTTTTTAAACTCGCTAGACACTGTGTCTCCTGCCCGTGAGCGGTCACACACACACACACACACACACACAGAACACGCGCATGTGTGTGTGTGTGCGTGTGTGTGTGTGTGTGTGTGTGTGTGTGTGGTGCGCTCCGGCTCCGGTCCTCCCTCCTGCCTTTCACATGATCTGTAGCTTTGGCAGAAGAGAAGCGAGAACGCGGACAACAACGACCGCCATGGCTGGTCCTCGCTCCTTCATGACGCGGATCCTTCTGACCATCCTCGTCACGTGCGTCCAGAGCAGCGATGGAATTCCCTGGACACAAGAAAAGGTAGAACGAAATCCACAAGAAACACCCATTGAGTTGATAATTCAATTTTTTTAGTTAACCTCAAACGATATTGCTTTTCAAACAGATTCAATTGACATGTCATTGTTGTGCAACACCTCTCAGGGTTCATCTTCTCCTCTTTGTCTAGTTGCTATGGCAGCACGGTCATCGTCATTGATCCTCCAATTGCTGTTCTTGGTATTTATAGATTTAAGTGAACCCCGAGTGGTCACTTAAAACATGTTTGTCACCCTCAGTGTGTACCTGTGTTATTACGACGTGCGTCACGGTGTAATTGTGGCTCCAAATCTAGTCGACAAGTTTCGCAATTTACTGCTCGGAACATGTTTATTTCCATCGTTGTGAAACTACACGTTGACTAATTTCCTCCGAGTGATTTGTACACGTCCTTCAGTCTTGCTGGTGCGACTGTTTTCACCAGAACTGGTCACTCTAGGTGTGACGGTGACCCTCGGAGCAGACGACCATTCAGGTTGACATCACAGTAACAAGTCACGATGGATATTTCACACACAGCCTCTAGAAACGATGGACTGGTTTAAAGGTCTTCTGACTATGAGGCCATCTTTTGTCCATACTGTTCAAGAAAAAACTGTATAAACACTGAGATGTTTCTTTAAAAAAAATAGTAGTAGTACAGGCCTGTATGTGGCCTCCTCTCATAAATATAAAGGAATACGTTTGGCGCGTTAAATTTTAAAAAGACACGGAAATGAAAACCACATCCTGAGATGTTGGACCGACGACGATGTTGTTTTATGTCAAAACGTGAATTGAATTAAGCAGCGTCTTGTATTTATGAACCAATATAGTCTAATCTTTGACTTCATATCTCATCAGGTATTTGTGTTTCCAAGCAACTGTGTCCATTATAGCCTGAGACAACACATTCCTCTGTATCCCACTAGTTTTTCTGAAGTTGCAGTTTCATAACCAGATAGATGTACTTTAATGTACTGTCTAAAGAAATCTGATTTTTATGTTTTCTCCATCAAGGATGATGAAAGTCTCATGTATTCAGGCTCAAAAAGTTGAGAGATTTATGAGTCAAGTGGACAATATGGATGAACCTAAGAAACTGGAACAAACACACTTGGGTTTCCATGAAGTACCAATACTTGTTTTTATGTATTTCATATTCTTACTCTTCATATTTCCATAATATACTGTATTTCTGTTCAAATCATTAAAAAATATATGTATATTTATAAAAGTTCCTAGTTATGCGGATGATCTTAGATCGTGGAAATGACAAAAACGCTATGTTTGGTTTGCAAAACATTGTGCAGATTAGCATCATGCTAACTAGGGGTGTGTATTGGCAAGAATCTGGCGACACTTTATGTACCAAGGCGCATCGGTGCAACACATTGTAATACTGTAGTAACAAGGATATATGTGTAGTATTGTCAATGACTTCACTCTGGTGTTGCAGAATTTACAGACCACATGACTCTTGATGAAGTCGTAACTGCTTTCATTTGTTTTCAAACCAAAATATTTCCAAACATCAGCTGCTGGAGTCGTCTGTATCCTCTCGTCCTCAGTTATCAGTAATCTTGCTGCATATCATTGTTCCTTTGGCTGCAAAGGATGTAATGACTGCTGCCATCTAGCGTCTGGAAGTGTAATTGCAACACAAAAATGAAAAAATGCTGCGAATACATTAATTGTAAATAAAAAGATGTATAATCTTTTTAATTGTACACAGACTTTATTGAAATATAAACCATGGAATAACTACGGTAACACATAAAATATGATTTGCAAGCGAAAAAAAAAAGAAGCTTTTTTAAATAGATATATATATGTTTTTTTAATAAATCGATATACTGCTGTTGAATATTGATACAGTATCATGGAAAAGATTATAGGGATGTATTGACATATTGATATCCCTATTAAAATATTCTATCAGTAGAATTTTTGCGTCTTGAAGCCTTGGTACTGCAATAGTCCAGGAAGATTCCTTGTTGTTAAATGGTGGGATAGGTGATCCTTAAAATGTTGTGATTCAGCTCTATTATCGACTCAATATTCAAGTATTATTAAAGTAAAGTAAAGTAAAGAGGGGAAAAAAACTCGAAAGCTAAAGTTAATTTTCAGAGGATGGTTTAGCTCTAAACACTGACTTCTGACCCTCTTAGCACTCGACTATATCCTGGGTTATTGATGACCATCAGCTCTTCGTCTCCATGGCGACGGTGGGACACTATTGGTTGGACTTTGAAACGTTCAATGAATTGAGGGGAGACCCCCGGGACGCTTTAAGCACTCTGATTTACTCCCACATGTTTCTTTATTACTCAAATAATCTACTTATTATATTTGAAATATATATATATTTCAATATTCAATAGTATTTGATTGACATTTGAGTTCGACCCGTCTTGTGTGGTCTCAGCTGCAGCATCAGTCCATCACGCTCACGCCGGCTGAGACCCGGACGGCGCTGACTCACACCAGCGTGCAGCAGATGTGGCTGCGGGATCTAAGGCCTCTGCTGGTAACCAGGTATCCAGGATCCACCGGCAGCTCGGCGGTGCAGGCGGTGAGTTCAAGACCCATAATCAATAGATTCAAGAGATGCGGCTCTTCTGGAACCTTCTGTTCTTCCCGGCCCACCAGCACATCAAGTCCACCCTCAGCTCCCTCGGCGCCGGCTGGGAGGTCGCCGAGGACCGGTTCAGGTCCAACACCCCGTACGGCCCGCTGCCCTTCACCAACCTGGTGGCCACGCTGGACCCGGCGGCCCGGCGCCGCCTGGTGCTGGCGTGCCACTACGACTCCAAGTTCTACTCCCCGCAGTGGCACGGCCGGGAGTTCCAGGGCGCCACCGACTCGGCCGCCCCCTGCGCCATGATGCTGGAGCTGGCCCGGGCGCTGGACCAGGAGCTCAAGGCTCAGAAGGTAAAAGGGTCAGTGTGTTCGAACCTCATCGACGTGTTTCGTGAGGCGCTTCAAAGAACCCGGTGAATCATTCGCAGACCAGTCGATTTCAAACAAACTTATCAGAGAATCAATAGTTTAGTTCCGTTAGGTTAGTGATGTGGAATAACTTTGTTCATTCTATGGTCAGTTAATGTGTTGATGAAGCTCGTGAAACACCTGAAGAAGATCGTGATACAGTGTCGACAGATGACACTTGAAAATGAGGCCGGATTTCATTCTTTAGTTCTTATTTTTATATCTTAAATAAAACCTTTTAAAATCTAATTATTTTTCAGAATTTTAATTTAATGCTGATCCAGTTTTATTTTTTATATAGACTTAGATTGTGTTTTCATTTTCATACCTTCTCATACAAATTAAATTAATTAAATTAAATTATTCAACTACATTTAGTACCAGGATGTATTTATTTAATCACTGGAATTTTTGTTTTTTAATTCTATTTTTTTTTGCCATCATATCAAATTTGAATCGTTTTTTAGTTACAATCATTAAGAGGGTTAATAAAAAAACATAGGTTATGCTCTTGTTACATTTTTTCAGGTCGTTTTAAATTATATTTTATTGTATTTATAAATACTTCCAACTATTTAGCCTTTTCAAAATTACTTTTTATCAAGAGACCTCATCAACCATCACTACTAAATGGATGTGTGTGAAAAATAATATATATAAAAAAGGAAAAGTGTTTTATTTTATTATTATTTATAATAATTATATATTTTTAAATATATATATATATATATATATATATATATATATATATATATACTTTCAGAAAAAATAGCAGAAATTTAAAATAAAATTTAAACAAATATTTCCAGTAATAAAAATGTTAAGAGAAGTAAAGATTTGAGGAAAAAACTTAATTCAATGTAATTAGTATTTTAACTTTAACTGTTTTTTAAATTTATTTTTATTTGTAGACATAAAAGTAAGTACAGAGAAAAGGTGATGAAATATAAGATGGGAATTATAATTATGAAAAATAAACCTTTATTTAAGTATCAGACATTTATATGAGATATAAAGATATGAATATATAAGAAAAAAATACGGTTTTAATAACAGACAAAAAAAATACTGCCTCAACATTCTTGTCGCGATGCTGTGTGGAAGATGAATATTTCCCAGCTGTCAATCAAAAAGGTCTCAGCGGCTCTCAGTGTAGCGCTAACACTCTCCGCTAGAGGGCAGCAGATCGGCTTAAAGCGTCTCTCCTCCACAGACCTCCAACTCCGACCTGACGCTGCAGCTCATCTTCTTCGACGGGGAGGAGGCTCTGGTCCAGTGGACCTCCTCCGACTCCCTGTACGGCTCTCGGCACCTGGCCCAGAAGATGGCGACCACGCCTCACCCCCCCGGGGCCACGGACACCAACCTGCTGCACAGCATCGTGCGTTTGACGACCTTCGACTCATGAAGATGTTTTTATTAAATCTTTATCCGTCTTCCTAGGATCTGTTCGTGTTGTTGGACCTTTTAGGAGCCCCGAGCCCCAGGTTTGGAAACCAGTTCCCCAACACGCTCCAATGGTTGTCAAAGCTGCAGGATATCGGTGAAAACTCAGAAATAAAAAATGAACGAAATCCACTTTTTTTTAACTCGTTCTTTTCTTCTTGAACTTTCCAGAGAAGCGTCTTCACTCCTTGAACCAGCTCCAGAATCACCCCGAAGAAGTCGAGTACTTCTGGCCCGATCGACCCGTCGGACGCGTGGAAGACGATCACATCCCGTTCCTGAACAGAGGTTGTTTTTTTCCATGTTTTTCTTTTTTTTATATAATGACCCATCATCCTCTGCTCCCGCAGGCGTCCGCGTCCTCCACCTCATCCCGTCTCCGTTCCCCTTCGTGTGGCACACGTTCGACGACAACGAGCAGAACCTGGACGTGTCCACGGTGGACAACCTCAACAAGATCCTGCAGGTCTTCGTCCTGGAGTACCTCAAGGCCAGACCGGCCACCCCCGTCCTTCAGAACGTCCCGTGACGTAGTCTTGACTGGAAGATTGTGAAGTCTCATGTGAGCAGGTACTCTTTGACTCTTAGAAGTTGTCCAACTCATTCACCTCAAATAAAAGAAGTATTTTATGTGTGTAACTGATGAGAAGCTGCTCAAATCCAAGCCTCCGCCTGATGACTTTACTGAGGGTGACCGTCGTCAAAGCAGGAAACTGCTACGTGGAGTTTTCGGTGTCAGATTGAAAGTTTTTCCAACTCATTAAAACAAATATATTCTGATAAAGAGAAAACATTCATTTATCTAAAGCATTTCACAAAGAAATGATCGTCAAAATATATATGTATTTCTGTGTAAATTTGTAACCTTTAGTTTAACAAATCTGAGAAAAACTATTCGGCAAAAGGATTAATGAGATCCGGCGAGATTCTGGCGATGACTGAGGACGAGAGGATACAGTTATTAAGTTAATTCTCAAAATAATGTATTCTTCTATAGGTCATGCAAAAATATTCATAAAAAGCCTGAAAATTCAATAAAAAGCAACTATTGTTCAAGTTCCTTCAGTGTTTATAAAAAACAATGCAGTATTAAAAGCCATTATATTAAAGAAGTCGTGTATCCAGATAAATAAATAAATAGAGCGCAAGTCTACTACTGCAGCCGCAACAAAACAAGGTCTATAATAATCACATAAAATTACGATGTCAAGTTCAGGGTTTTGAACCTGCAACCTTCAGACCATCCAAGCCAGTGATAAATTAGAGATAAATTAAATATTGATGTTTTTTTTATTGTATTTACCGTGAATACAAGTTCAAGTTCACGCTGCACTCGCTCAAATCCTCCTGAAGGATTTGATAAAACCGGCTCAGACAGGCCAGAACCGCCCGTCCGGGTAGTTTTCTCCCCTTTAGAAGATCACGTCGAGTCAATCCACTGGTTCTAAACCTCGTCCAGTCGATCTTCTCCAGCGGCTCCGTCTGTCTCGTGGTAAACATCGTAGATCAACGTTTACACAGCGACACGTTCGGTTCATCTTTGTTTATGTTGAAACAACATCTTCCGTCGCTCGGAGAATAACTTCCTGCGCTGGAGAACTTCACTCGCTGTGTTTACGCGACTTCGTGATGTTGATCCGGAACAATAAGCAACGGAGAAGATGGACCTCCTGAGTTTGACACTTGGAAATAAACTTCGACGGATCAACAGTCAAAGAAATGGACTTTTCTCTGGATTAAACTTGATTTTGTGATTGGAATATTTACTGCATTATTGGGGAAAAGCAAACGTAAGGTTAAGTAAATCAAATTTCTAAATGTCTTACACAAAAGTTGCTCTTCCTTCATGATGTTGGACGATCGTGGTTCTTGCTATTTCTCTAAGGAACTTTATTCTTATTATCTTTAGATGTATTTTTGGAATGTCACGTGTTCCATGGAACTCTTACTGCCTTGAATTATCATTAAAATGCGAATCGTACCACAATTCTAGACATAAAAGGTCCATTTTTGAAATCACAAGAATCAAAAAAGTAGCTCAACATTAATCTTTTTATACTCTCAATATTATACATTTACTTTAATTTATTTAATACAAAAGCAATGGTGGCGTTTACTTGAAATGAATCAAATATATTTAATGTAAGAAAAAAAAAGCTACAACTTAAACTATTACTTTCTAACCTACGTTTCTTATTTACTCCGTTGTAATTTGATTGGAGTCAAAGGGCCAGATGTAGCCCACGGACCTTGCTTTGGTTAGAGTTCGGTTAAACACAAAGATTTGAAAAGTTCGCTGCCATCTCCACTTTGCACAGCAGGTGACACTAGTGAGCTATTAGGAAAGATTGTGGACAGTCGAGACTATGACTATGAGATTATGTTTTTAACGCAGATTTATTGCTTTATTTTTTAACAATAATTGTGAATGAAAATACCGCGAAAATTCAGGAGATCGAGACCCAAATTAACATCGACTTTAAGGGAACATTTTCCCAGGTACTGACCACTGCAACACACGTTCCATGAATAGCTGTAACACCATTTCCTCCACTAGAGGCCAGCAGAGAGTAGTTTATAGCAAAGCTCTCGAGGCTAAAGATGTTAAACTGATTTAACAACATGTAAAATGATATTTAATACAACATTAATGTCTGTATTAGAGTTTAATATTCAGATTTCGCTATAAAAAAAAGTGACGAAACATTTAATTCAAAATAAATAAATAATTCCTCTCGTGGTTCAATTGTATAGAAAATGATTCCGCCTGTAAAAAAAAAGAGTAAATGTTTATTTTCTAATCGTCACGTACAACATGAAACTGACGTTTAGATGACGTATAAAAGCTGTTTAATGTATTATAAAAGCAAACAAAGTGTAATTAATGGATTATAAACAAAGCTACCGGCGAGATATGCTGCGTTCATGAACTCAACAACGTTTCGTATCGGTTCACAAAAGCCAGAAACGAAATAGGAAAATAAATCCTTTTTAATTCCAAATAAACGTTATAACCAGACTATATGTCCGTGTTATTGGATATAGACTTAATAAAAATAATATAGTTTATAAAACACTATTTACACAAACGATCGCCGGTTTTCTCCTGCGGCCCGTGAACGCGGCGCGCGTCCACAAGGCTGCGCCGTGTGTTGCGCGGAGTCAGTCACGCGCGAGCTGCTCCACAGACACACGCGCACAATAATGTGACACAAAACCAAACTTTCGGAACATTTTCATGACAAATTCCATCTTTTATTCCCATTTTTTCCCGCGTATTTGCGACTCGAACATGGAGCCGATAACCAAGTGGTCGCCGAAGCAAGTGGTGGACTGGATGAAAGGTACGTTCAAACTCAACTTTTACAGGTATTTGTTCCAATAAACTGCGATAAATGTATACTTTTGAATATCCGCAACGTTTTGTTTACGTTTAAGTTCGGACTTATATTCGCTGTTATCTTCCGCCGGTTTCGTAGAAACTGCTCTCGTGCGACAACATACCGCAGTTTAACAATAGTTTCTCCAGATGATAACAAGTCTGTGAAAGTACCTCGTTTACCTCGATAAACGTGTTTTAAACCTCGTGATATCTACTGAAATATTCACAATTAAACTTCCTAAACTTCCCTTTCTTTCAATTGCAACACAGCTTTACTTTTAACTTGACCTATATTTGTGTTTTACTGAATAACTTCACGTGTAAATCCTTGAACTTTTGTCGCTGAACCAGTCAAAACATCAAAAGACATGTTTATATTTTTATTCTAGGTCAACAGTTGTTTATTTCCCGTCATTTTTATAATGGTTTAAACTTAATCTTTCATGGCATTTGGTGAAAGTTGTGTCTATAAGATGTGTGGTTAGTTCTCGACATGTACTTTATAACATGTGTTTCTTCTGCAAGAATGTTTTTGGGAGTCAAGATGAATTATTAAATCCCTTTTTTTTTGTTGGCCACATAAAATGACAGGATTTATCTGCACACGAGTGAATGTAAAAAAAACAACTATATGTTAATTATTTATTTTGCTTCAAAATAAACAAAAATATACAAATTTGCGTTTGACGTAAACATGATGTTTTCACTGGTGTTGACTCTGGTGTCTACAGACTTAAACCAAAGTAAGACAGTTTATTCGCACAAACTCGTCCTGTTGCTTCTTTCCAACTGTCTGTCACAAACCATTGTTTGCTCTTTATAAACACTTATATTTAAAGTAAACAAAGCTTCACCAAAGTAGAAAGTTCACGTTTGAAAACAAAACCTTCACCACATCACTTGTTTTTTTTCCCTTGTCAATCATTTTGACACTTTTGTCTCCGGTTTGAAAGGCGAAAAACGACAAATAACTCGCATCGTCGGCGTCGTTGTCGATTTGTAAGTTTCGTCTGAAACTGCCACAGAAGAATCCCATGAATCATATTCGCTCTATATTCCGGGGCGTCACGGCTCTGGTATGCCATGTGTGAACACGGACTGGTATGTGAAGCACGAGTGGAAACACAATGACTTCGGTTCCAAGCTGTGAAACGTTCAGATTTTAGTGTTTGTTTGGCTGTTGTTGTGGATTCCTTCATATCCAGAAGAAACAACCGTCTCTGGACAAAAACCCCAAAACTGAACACGCATCTTTGGACCGTCAACCGCCGTTGGTTGGTCGGCATACCCCCCCCCCCCCCGTGTGTCCAGGCCAGGGACGAGCATGGACGAAGGATTAGTTGTCCACACACTGCTGTCACTCTCCTGAAAATCAGACTCAGCGCTTGTCTTTATGGGACCTGACCAGTGGATTAGCGCTGCCCAACAGAGTGGATGAACAAACTGAAACGACAGCAGGGATTCGGACGAGCGTAAACTCTGCCCTTTAGCCCAGATGTGACTTCGACGAGTTCTTGAAACAAAAAGCTGAGTCGAGCGTCGCTTTAGCCTTTCGAAAGAAACTCAAGGCCTTGTCAAATGTAGCGTCACTTCAGATAAACCACCTTTTAATTTAACGCTGTAAGTATAGCTGGGAAAAAAAGTTAAAGCTAAAAGTTAGCAGAGTTTTGTCTCTAGCTAGCTTAGCTGACTCATCTTTATTGGGTTAAATTATTTTCTTTAGTCCATATTTAAAGGACCAGCTATAATAAACTTTTGCAGTACTGACTCCGGCCAGTTGGAGGCGGCACGCATAGATACCTATCGCTAGAGATCGATTGCAAAGAAGATTCTTTTTGGTGATAACCAGCTTTATTGTTGGCTGAAAACTGTACTCCGTCAATGTATTGCTGATGTAGCAGAAAACATCACCGGTATTTGTTGCTTATTTACTTTCCACAACCTATCTTAACCAGTGACGTAACGTCCTGTATCGTGTGCCAAGTTGTCTGGGGCAAAATATCCCACCCCTGCTATGAGAAGTCAAGGACGAAATCCAATTCTCCAGACTTAAATTGACATTTTTGAAACTTCAACCATAGCAAAGTTGGCAGTGAAACCCCGACTTAAAGATATTAACAAAAGGCTCAAAGATGGAAAGATGATTGTTCTCTTAAGTTCTCTCCTTGTCTTGTAATTGTAGCTTCCATACACATGTTACACGAGGAGATAAATGTCTGTCATCTTGAAACTTCAGCTGAGGACAGTGTTTTAACATGTCACCGAAAAGTTGAAAGGCTCGTTCGACGGTTCCCTAAAGTGCACATCAATCCAAAAAAAAAAAAAAAAAAAGCCACATTTGAACCTCTAATGTTGTTTTTAAATCCCCGGCTCTCTCGTGACGCACCATAATTAAGTTCTGCGGAGGTTCTTCTGTCCACTCGGCCTGGACTGCAGTTTCCCCATAAGTAACCGGATCCGCCGTCGATCCACCAAAAACCCACAAACAAACAGCGACGATGAGTTCAAGCGCATTGTTGCGCGTCGTCGGCGTATCTGCTTCCCGTCGATAGCTTGTTTGTTTATCTACGAGCGAAACGTAATCCGGCTCTGTTTTTGGACCCAACATACCTCTAATTGCTGGAAGCACCTCCTGACCAAAGCGACCATGACCCGATGTTGACCTAATAACATCTCTCTCTCTCGGGTCCGTTTCCTGCGTTCGCTTCGGGGGGAATTTCTCCGGCGAAGGACAAGGGGATGTTGTTGTGGATACTTGTTAATCACCTGCATTGTTCCCGGAGATCAAACCGGTGGTTGTTTATTAACAGTGAAAGGACATTTAAATAAAAATAAGGCCTTTTGTTCGGGGGGGATTTGGAGACTCCCTGGGGGGGCTTTGACTTCACCCTTGTTTTGCTGATGTCATGTCACATGTGGGACTCCTGACCTGCAGCCACTCTTCTCTGTAATATCAATTTTACAATCCGCCCATGCTTCATCATCGGCGCCCCCTCATGTGTTCTTCAACACAGTGGCTGAAATAATCCATTTAGAGGCATAAATCACAAACTGATCCTGCTAATACTTAAAAGGATCTCTTTGTCTCGGACTTAAAAAGCTGTTCTGCCAATCGACGACTCGGTTGTTAGCTAGTCGGTCACCCTTTAACTCGATCATCTCGGCAACTTTTAGACTAGTATTATCAGAGGCGTCTCATTTATGTGGTCGTTTTTTAGACTTAGCTCTTGATATAGTTTGGTACGGAACCGTTTTTCAGTCGTAAAACCTTGAACTATCTTGTCTTTTTATTGCTAAAGTGATCTCGTCGTTGAGATGGCATTTTCAGTTTTCATGGTACCCAAAGTGTAGCGAAATATCCAAACAATGTTCAAGCATTTAACTTAAAGGAATCTTCGCAATGAGCTAATCTTTCTTTTTATGTTGGTTTCTTTGGGGCCCTGTGTGTGACCCTTACAAGAATACCTCTTTCCCAAAGTAGCTGGGATAAACCCCAACCTTCCTTTGCTCTTTTGCAGTCCAAAATCTTAAAGGGTTCAGGGAACAAGTCAAATACGAATAAAGGTTTTCTATAAATCTACGCTGCATGTTGTTCCCTAATAATAGTCCTGAGCCAACTCTCGGCTCAATCAAAACAAAAGTATTGTCTGGATATCGTTTACTACACCGTCTACTTGAGTTTAAACGAGCAGGTTTCACCCAAACATCCCAGACACGCAGCGTCGAACCATCCCCGTCTGACGCGTGTGGTTTCTTTTACACCAGTGCGAACAAGTCGAAACTGTTTCCGATGGAAGGATCAGGAGACCCTGGATTGTTTTTCCAGAGTTGTTGTTCTCGCAGGGCAGTTATTTCCGTGTCATCGCTGCGTTTCAAGCGAAAACAATGTAGCGTTAAACGAGTACTGTGGTTGCTTTAAGTCTGTTTTTTAGACTTTATATTGAAATGCTTTTAACCATCAAGTGACATCTTGTTTTCATATCATAGTCACTTTTTTTTGGGTAGTCTATCTTAGGGTTCACCTGTGATGACCCTTAAACTAGCCGCCCCTTATTACACCTCAATTTGACCTCGACATTTTTGCCATTTAAACAGACTATTAAAAGATGCTTTGCTACCTAGTACAAATTACAGTACTTTTAATAAAGCGGGCGGCCCCGGATTTGGCCCTCAGGCCGATCTGACTGGTAAATATGTGTTTGGACTCGAGGTCTCCTGTCAGGGGAGCATGTGTTGACCTCTTTGCATCAAGTAGACGGAAGGCACTGACAGAACAGCCAGAAGGCGTTGTGACGTCGTATCCCGACTTCCAAGTGGCACCGTTGTGACAAAAAGGTAATTAGTTTGACGAGGACGTGTCAAAACCAGCTCTTAAGGTCGTGTTCACGGAAACCTCACTGACTTGACTCGCCATCGCCTGAGTGACTTGAGTAAACGGAGGCTGTTTCACCGGTGGATTTGATGGATCCAGATCTTTATCTTAAGACGGATCTTCTTAAACTGTGTCGATGTGTAACAAGGCCTGTGTGTTTTCACTCGATCGCACAACAAGGTAACAAGGCCAGGCTCACATGAAATTGTCATCTTCTCCTCATCCGTCCATTCACTCGTTGATAATCACACCATTGTGTCCCAGCGATGGGCAGATAGCGTTGTTGCTTCTCCATAGAAATGGTCTTAAAAGTGCCGAGGAAGTGTTGAAAGAGGATTCCCCCCCCCCCGGGGAGACGAGGCTGAATGGAACCATCCTGGTCTCGGATCCCCCCGTGGCCTGTTTCTCACTGGTGTTCAGGTCTGTTCGACCCCCGGGAGCTCCGACATATGGGTGACTTTCGAGACAAGCCATCAATAGTTAATACCGTTAATCTAGTAATTAAGTTATGGGTTTTAACACCTTTTCAACCGGTCTGAGGCTGAGTAATGAAAATAGAAACGGATACAAAGGATTAAAGCGGTAAGACTTGAGCCCTGAATAATGTGGTCATAGACGTTTAGAGAAAGTTAAAAGAAAGACTTCTAGTGTCGTACCAGATGTACCTTGTTGACCCAACATATACCAGTACATTTACTGCAGTATATTGGTAGGATTCTGGGCTACCTTTGCAGAGACTGTTCCCCCCCATCACCTGGACCTTCATGCATTGATGACAAAAGATCAGGAGTCAGATGGTAGTTTTCCGGGAATATTAATGTATGTGTTTTAGGTGTATTCTTATATAAGTAAGTAAGTAACTAATAGTTATTTGTTCAACGCCTTTCTAGACCAGGGTCACAAAGCGCTTGAACAATCAAAAACGATACACAGTTAAAACTATATACTATAAAAAGTACAAAGACACATGAGACAAACACAGAAGTAATAACAATAATAACAGAAGCTGGAAACACCAGGTTGATATTCATCATATCTCGGATCATCAAGTCATTTTATGTTGGTCTGCATGTGCTTTTAAGAACTTTTGAATCGTAGTTTTACCCTCAACTACACCTGACTATGTCAAAACACTTTTTATAAATCTTTCATGTAAAAGAAACCGATGGGAAAATAACTTTATCCTCTAAATATGACGTCAATAAATTTGCATATAAGTATAAACCCATAAATCAGAAAAAAAAATATATATATATAAATTTAATAGAATAATAAACGCGATATTAAATTGTAAGCTGTCGGAAAGAATGTCTATGTTCTACTCCGACCTCTTGAGGGCCGCATGAATACAGTCAACAAGCTCCGTCTTAGCAGTAAAAGATGGATTTCTGGTATTTATTTTTTCGTTGTTGACCCTTTGCGAAAATATTTTGACTTTTGGACTAAAGAGTTGTCTGCTAAGATTAGCCATTAGTAGATCAGGGAAGGTTTTTTTAAAAATGTTGGCCCTTTCAACACCCCTAGTAGACCCCTCTAATTTCTACAGATCAGCAGAACTTCTTCCTACTGTGCACGTCTTCTCTTTCCAGCGCACAGCGAGCTCTGTTTGCTCTTTATTCAAATGTCAAATGTGCAAATCACCTCATGATCTCTGCGAGCTGTTTGGCCTCAGCCTGGTGTAAGCGCATTGATCTGTGAAGTGCGGCGCTTAAGCTTCGTGAATAAAAAGCCACGGCGACCATAATGACCTCTCGTGCGAGGGAAGCCCCGCCCCCCCTGCTCGCCGGTCCGGATTGTCGGGCACCACAGGTGTTTGCACGAGGGTGTCCTCACACAGTAGGGAAAGTTTTGCTTCCAGCGTGCTATCAAACTAATGCGGTGACGCTCCAGCGGTCACTGAACACGAATGGAATGCGGCCACTGTTTGGTCAGTTTCTCCTGCCAAGCCAAACTGGAAAAGCTCTGAGAATGAGCCGCCGTCGCGGGTCACACATGTCCCATGTTGTGTTTGGGGGGCCATAAGTTGATTTTAAGGGATTTAAAAAACGACAAGAGTGCGGTCGACTGTCCCCCCCCCTCCTTTCACTCCAGAAAATCCTCTTGTCTCGGCTCACAGTGAAGCGGGACGTCACCGTGGTTCTGAAGTGGCGCTTTGAACGTGTTCGGGCTCGTCCGACCGCTGTCGCCGCCGTACAACCTTTTCTAGCTCCATCGACGGGCGTGAGAATACGGCTGAGAATATGGCTTCAATATCCTGTTTTTCCCGGCGTATGTTTGTAGGTGTTTCCGATCGTGTTTGCTCTTGTCTGCGTTTGAACGTCTTTGAGCGTCGATGGACGTGGTCGGCAGCTGTGAAGCCCCCCGATGGGCCGACAGTCGGCGTGTAGGACGGATGGAAGTGTTTACTCTTTAGCTAGGATGCTAGAAAACACCTGGGAGATGAAACGGGACTCCTGGGGTTTAATTGATGGTCTTTCTTTTGTTGTTCTTTCATAATGTCAATAATGACCAAATAAAAGTTTCCTCCGAGCGCTCAGGTTACATCCCATAGTCCCAAAACTATGCCTCAAATGTATTCCTTTAGCCCTGAAAAATTAACACATTTCTTTAGAATATAGTTTCTGCAGTTGTACTTAAAGAATAAAAAGAAAATGTAGCTTTCAGGAAGAAAGAGTGAATGGTTACTCGTGACAAATGTTGGTTCCAAACTAGGTTTGACTAAACCTTTAAATACGAAACTAATCCGCTAACATAATAATCCTAATCCTGCGTCACTTGGCCAGATTATGATACTGTTCAGTTTGAAGCTGAATTTACATAAAATAAGAGGTTGTTTTTAAACGGCGCTGTTTCCATTGAAGGTTGACTTGGGAAGGACCCTAACTGAAAAAAAGGAAGATCAAAACCTAGTTTTTTCTCACATATTTATTTGAAAAAAACCAATCCAGATCCGTCCACTTTCCATGTTTTGCAGCTTTTACATGGTATATAAATGGACCAAAAAACACTTGCATTTTACATTCATAACTTTTTGTTACACTTTTTAGATTTTGCACTATTGTTTTTTACTTCACGAAAGTAACTTAGTCACGCTATTGTTTATTGCTATAGTTTATTGCTATAGTTTTTTTATTTTGTGCTTCAAACCTTAAAAAACAAAACCTTCTTGAAAAACACCTTTTTTGGACAGAAAATTAATGGCCTCGCTGGAGCCTGCGGTCGTTTCTACAAGCGTTACCTCAGACCGTGTGAATGTGCGAGTCGACGCCAGTAAACAGCAACACATATATATATATATATTGATATGGCTCGTATAGTAGGACTGGAACTTTCTGGAACCACCTTTTCTGTTGTGTTTCCATGGGTGGCACCTGGAAAAAAAAAAAAAAAAACCTCCCTCCCTGTCCTTTAATTCCGTGATGCTCAGCGACTGCTCTCTTTATTATTTTTTTTATAAGCTTCGCCAGTCAATCATTGCTGCAGGGGTTTATGGAGACAGGTGGTGGCAGGAAAACAAACAAGCCTCACCTGGTAAAGGTTGTTTTTTTTAAGTGAAGACAAAAGCACCAATATGTGTGTCGATGAGGCTGCGATGGAGGTTGATGAACTGGAGATAGCGCCGGCTCTCGGGCGTGTTTTGTCACCGCTGACTCACCAGGACGCATCTGTGTTTTGACACTGAGTCACTGAGAGTTTTCAGGGAAGGTGAATACCTGCCTGATGACCTGCTTTTGTTTGTCAGTCAACAGAGTTACGCAAAAAACAGATTATTATTTGGACGCGGAAATCATTAGCGCTAATAAGCTAAGGCAGTTTATCTGGTATGGTTTGATTCGTCAGCTAAAGCCTTTTCAATCCCACGTTTACTTGTTGATACCGTAGTAACAAGGATATATGTGTAGTATTTGTCGAGTACTTGACTCTGGTGTCGCAGAATCTACAGACCACATGACTCTTGACGAAGTCGTAACTGCTTTCATTTGTTTTTTAAACCAAAAATGTTAAAAACATCAGCTATAAAAGCAGCCGTAGTCGACTGTATCCTCTCGTCCTCAGTAATACACTTTTAAAAAAATATAAATCATAAAAGATAATTAAAATAAAAATTGATTTATTAAAAAATAACCAAATAAATGTAAATAGTGCTGTTGAATATCAATCTGTATTGTAAATAAAAAGGAAAAAATATATTGTGATATTTATCCAGTGTGTTATCTCAGGGCCTTCGATAACACAACCCTGACCCAGAGACAACACAAGGGTTAAGTGTATCTAGCTGCTGGACACCCATAGGCTTTATGGGAGGGTTGACTAGGCAAGAATACCTAGTATATAAATAGTTAAAAATAACAGCGTGAGAGTCATGACTGGTCAAAATAAAGCTCATCATTATAGGTTTTATTTTTTGTAATCTCACTTAATGCTGCTTAAAAAACTATTCAAAGGCAAATAAAGGATCAAATGATCCAGATTAAAAAGATATCTAGGGCAGTAATGTGGCTCAGAATAGTTTCCTACAGACTAAAAAACTCTCAAAAATGGACAAAAAAATAGTGTCTTGTGCGTCGAGCAGAACACGAGCGTCAAAATATTCAACACTTTTCTCATGAAGCTAAGTGGGCCACCCCCCCCCCCCATCTTTATTGTGGTTACCATAGCCAGCTATTATGGTTCTGGTTGGAGGGTCTGTAATCAGTTCTCTGGGCCACCCGGCTCATACTTCATCTCTCCATGACAGGATGGAGCCGGCGAGCCCAGTCGGTCCTGTGATGTGTTTGCGTCTCCATGACTGTGATGTCGAACTCGCATCAGATCCGCGGGGTCTTTAAAAGCGTATAATTTCTTTGTCTTCGCTCCTCTCGGAGAACAAGAGCGTAATTATAGCTTTCGTGTCGAGGCGGTGATTTGCAGGTTGTCGCGAAATGAGTGTTTTAGACTCACAAACAGAGTCTTGTGTGCACGAGGTAATCTCAGGCCACACATTTCAGCTCAATATGCTTTTTGGTTATTTGGCTGGTTAAGGTGTGTTTTGTTTAGTTTTTTGTGTTAAAAGTGACAAGTGCTCTTTCAGCCGGAGACCTCTGGGGAGTCGACGCCACCACAACAATGTGACGTGGAGATGAAGGGATACGCAGGGTGGAGTGGCAGAAACAGGACTTGGAATAAAAGGAGGGGCGGGGAGCCATTTTTAGTTTTCCTTCCGTCTTTTTTTTTTTTTTAGGGATTTATGTTGCATTGTTCTGTGGCCTGTAGTGAAGTGTTTCTCCACCAGAAACTGGTTTCTTTGTACCACATGAGTCGTACTCTAGCAAGCTAAACATGTATAGTTGGCAAGAGTCTGGCGATACATATCACGAAATATACTATGATATATTGTGATACTGTAGTAACAACGATATATTTGTAGTATTGTCCGAGTACTTGACTCTGGTGTTGCAGAATTTACAGACCTCTTGACGAAGTCGTAACTGCTTTCAGTTTGTTTTGAACATCAGCTTTAAACGCTGCTGGAGTCAACTGTATCCTCTCGTCCTCAGTCATCGTCAGGATTTAAATGTTTATCTAGCTGTGGAGGACACAATGACTGCTGCCGTCTAGTTAAATGCTACACAAAATAGCCACGAGTATTTGCTAGTTTGTTGTATTGAATTGTAAATACTTTTTTTAATATTTCATTTTATACACAAGTTATTGAAATAAAAACCATTAAAGAACTGTGATTAAAAAATGAAATTGATACAGTGCAGTACACAAAAATATTCGACTTAAATATTCAACATATTTGAAGATACTGTATGTTTATGATTGTTTTAGCTAAGTTAGCATGAACTGTATAAGTAAGTAAGTAAGTCATTTTTATTTGTATAGCGCTTTTCTAGACCAGGGTCACAAAGCGCTTAAACAATCAAAACAATATTCAATAAAGTATATATTTTAAAGATCAAGATAAAACTGATAACACAACAGGAAAGCTTCAACCACAAATACAAAACTACATAATCTACTTTAACTTGCACCACTACTACAATAGTACCTGAAAACACAATGTTACGAACCAGGAGCTTCTAAACTGTACACAGTCGGCTCCACCTCGACGTGACCAACGCTCCCCTACTGAGCGTCACCTTCCGATCTAAAGCCCCGTCAGTGTGTTAACCAAGCGAGCTCCCGCCGACTGATATACTTCACCCCTCGACAGGCTGTGAACTTTAACCCCTTCTTCTCCCATCAGTCATCGCCCGTCAAGAGACAGAGTCGCGTTTGTCCGCCTGTAGTAGAGCTTTTCTCAGCTGCTGCCTCTCACGGGGGAACTCTGGACATTTTGCAGTCGTCCTAGATTAGCAGAAGTGAAACACTCCTTGTCGGCCGCAGGAAGCGGCGATAAGATTATACCGGGGGGGTCACGGGAGGTCAGCTGAGCACTCACTGGTCACCAGGAAATACCGATTAAGTGTGTGTTGATTATTTTATTAAGTTGCTAAAGACTTTGGGCTACATCTAAAATGGTTTGGACTAGTTTTTGTTATATATAAAATCTTCGTAACCCCCCCAAAAAAGTGTTTTGGTTGTTTGACGCCATGTTTATTTGGACCATTTGGTTTTTCTCCCACAGATGGCTTCCAACCAGCAGCTTTTTAAGGGGTACCTTTTGCTTTACAAGACAGGATTTGGCTGAAGTCACAAAATAAGGCACTACCTTGTACTACCGTTGTTTTTGGTTGGTGAGCGACGGATTAGGAGAATGAAGATTTAATAATACTGGGGAAACTGGTGGTAAGATTAAAGAATAATTCATAGATAAAGGTTTCTATACGTTTCTATACTATTTTTTGGACACTGCTTTTGTCTATTATTTAGATTTATTTATGTTTTTAATTGTATTTTATGTACGAAATAGACCAATTTATTCATTCATTAGGTGGATCGTTCCATCACTCTTTGTTTTATTTGTATTTAAAGAGATTTTTACGCTTTTTCAACATTAAGACGAAAGAAAAAGCCCTTATATATAGACATTAATAAATAAACGATCCCGACACCAGCATGTCCAGTTCATGGATGAAGTCGTATATATTTCTAAAACTGCAAAAAACTGCAAAAAAGTGGGAAATAAGGAATATATAGTTAAAGTATGTCTGAAAACTTTGTGGAAAATGTGTAATTTGTTGGAGAAAGACTCTTTGATTTGGAAGAGCTGCTGGTCTGAAGTATTAAGAGGAGTATGTAGGGAACATTTTTGAGTGTTTATCCAGGATTGTCCAGAGGTTTGAAGACATAGCTAGGAAGTGTTGCTAGGCTACATGGGCAGGAAACCACCTTTCCTGCCAGGGATGAAAGTGGGATGTTCTTGGTCAGCGCTGAACAGGAAATAGAAATGTTTAGAGTCTCCTGCTTCCAAACTATGCTGGTAAATACCCAGATCATTTCAAGAAAGCGACACACAACCGTCAATAACAAAGCATCCTCTGACGTCACATAGAAAATTGACATTTGTGTCACGGCCGTTCCCAGTTCGGGAAGAGCTCTGCCCAGTGTGTCTGTGTGTACAAGCTTTGTGAAGTCATGCGCCGCGGTTGCCGAGACGAGCTTTTCCTTTTCTAATTACAGCACTGCCTGGTCCCGCCGCAGACCATTGTGCCGGAGCGATGTGAACTCCCACAATGGAGCTTCTCAATGGAGAACAATGACTGAAATTCCTGGCCGTTCCCTGCAGGTTCAGAGGCTGGACTCGCGAATAAAGACAGCAGAGTTACAGTGTCCCACTGCCATTCTACACCCGGTAGCTTTCCCACCGGCACCCATCCACCCCCCCCACCCCCCGGTGGGGATATTTAGTGTTTGTTAGTGCTGCTCCCACTGGGAGGGGTGGAGGCATGGGAGAGGAGAGAAAAAAAAAGGTTTCTAAAAGTGTAATCAAAACCCTGAGAATCAAAGGAACCTGAAAATATCCTCGAAAATATCTTTCAAGTCTGAGGATCGGAGACAAAAATAGTTCCGAGAGGAAGCGCTCTGTTGCAATAATGTCGTCTGTGTCCAGCGGCTCTTTGACCTCTAACATCATCTCAGATTATTTTGGTTTCTCGCTTTCTCAGCTGTTCACCCCGTCTTTTTTTTGGGACCTTTTAGAATAAGATTCCTAATGAATTAGCTGTCCCAGCTTTTCGGAATCACAAGGTTTTGAAGCGATTGAATGTGGACTGGCATGAATATGTGGTTTGAAGTTTCTTGTTCACCGTTTTCACGCACAAGTTGGTCTTGTAAAGGTTGTTGGTTTGATCACTGCTGGGGCTTTGACTTAAGCTGTAAATACCACGGTCTTTTTTTTTTCAGGAATCAATGGGTTAAAGCAGAAATTCCTCTGGTAGGAATCCAACCAATGACTCGCTGCTAACTGCTTCTGACAGGTGTGGTGACTAATGGTTAACAAGTCACGATGGATTTTCCCTTTGATTCTTCTCTTGAGCTCCGCTGCTGGACCCTCAGTGTTCGGGTCCTTCAATTAAAAGAATTGGGGATTAAAACAGTCAATGAACGTTGATAAGAATTGACTTTTTAGTTTTCTCTGAATTTTAATGACGAATCTGTAAAACAAGGTCAAGATTTTATGTACGAGTAGTAAACACGATAATCTTTGTTCTCGTAGACAAACAACTTGTTTTATTGCCGACACCAAGAAGATTATGTTTCCGCCGTCATCGGCTTGTTTGGTAGTAAACAGGATGAGTCAAAAACGCACAAGCAATTTAAAAAGCATCTGGGAATTTTGATAATAAACAAGCAGAGGTATAGGTATGTCAACAGTGAGGCCCCGGGGACCATTTGTAGCCCTTATTATTCACCTAGAGAGAGAAAATATAGCATTTTTAAAAGCTTTTTTAAGATGTTTTTTCCCCCTGTCCTTAAATACGTTATCAATGTTCTTTTGAACTGGATGAACATAAAAGAGGCTTTTATTTTCTTATTTATTTTAAAGTTCTGAATTAAATAAATAAATGCATTAGCAATTTAAGCTACAACGAAAGTTGTTCAAGTTCAATTCCTGCTCAAGTGACTTTGGCCCTGAAGCAACACAACTATGGACTTGGGGACGTTAGTAGTTTTATTTATCATAGTGTTTAAAGTATTTTAGAAAGGTTTGTGAAATCGGACCCTTGGCACAGTTATGCAATTTTTTAGTGTCTTTCTAGTTACTTCTTCAATAAGTTCCAAACGTTTAGTGCCATCCATCAAAATAGTTGTCTGAATTTTTGTTCCTAAACAAAAGACATGAGACTAAATGCTTGATAAGAAAGTGCTGCATTCTATTTTTTCTGTGTTAGAGTTGAAGTATGTTGGGGTCTTGTTCACGTGTAAGGCAAGGACGACCAGTTAGGTCTACGCACCGATAGATAAGGAATCTTTGAATAGTTCCAGTTCGTCCTTGGAATACCTTGAATCCTCCTGATACGTCCGCGCCTCTTTGCTTAAGCTGCTGCCTCAGCGGAAGGATTAACGTGCGAACGATTGCTTTTAAAGGATAAAGAACGACATTTAAAAGTACATTTTCTAACAAGAATTCGCTGTAATTTACTTTTAAGTAGCTCAAAATGAAGTGGGATTTGAACCGGCCTCCTTCCGCATCTGCTAATTCCGAGTGAGGTACCTGTGGTTCGTCGCCAACTGACGACCATACCATGCAAATGGTATCATGTGACACATAAACCGACCGCAGAACACGCCCGGTGCGGCGCGACACTTCAGCAATGATATTTACTAACCAGGGAGGTTAGCGACTCCCGGAACAGAGTGACTTCTGTGGCTTCGGGGTGTCGGGGTGTCCTGCAGCTGACAGCTTCTTCGGATATCAGGGCACCGGGCCACGCGTCTGCAGCTGCCTCCTCTCAGTGCGTCCTTTCATAGAAGGAAAAGATTCGCTCTCTACGCCCACCGTTTGACATGCAGGCACCGGTGGCCCCTCCGAGGGACCCTGTTGCATGACTAGGAAGGGCGTGTTTGGCTGTTTATTTTAGTGTGTTGACGCTCGCCTCGGTATCATTTGAATCCGATCGAAATCTCTTAAGGACGCTTCAGGAATCGCACACACCCCGAGTATAGCGGGCGATTGTTTAACCAGCCAACTGACGTCCCAGCCGTTAACTTGTGTGTTTATCCACAAAGATCGCAGTCCCACCTGTTCCTTATCTGCAACACACACACACATCCAAACAAACGCTTGGCTTTAAAAATACAGTCAGGAAAAAGTAGTCCAGTGGTTCGTCGAGATAAGATCAGGTGACGCCGTTGACCCCAGCAGCGCCGTGACCACAGCTTATAAACCCATTTATGACGAGAATTCATCCCAGGTTTGTTTTGAGTTCATGGCTGTAGAAATGACTTTTTCTGAGTTGAACAACTTTTCTTGGTCATGACTAATCACCGTCAATCTTTACTGGGTAATAACTGTAAAAATGGTAACAAACGCTTTCTCACCTGGTCTTTGGTCGTTCCGGGTTTTATGCCCGTTCTTAAGTGTGGCGTTTGAGCTGGTGTGGTGGGACTGAGCAGTCTAGTGGTCTTCATCTTGTTGAGTGTCATGTCAGTGCTGCACTGACTCATTTTCAAGCTCAATAAACACTCTCTTGCGCCTACTAGGGGTGTAAAAAAAACATTGTTACACTTGAATGTTGTTGTTTATTTTTATTTTTGTGATACGATATCAATGTTCAACAGCACTGTATAGATTTATCATAGTTCTAGTAGTCATTAAGTCCTCTAAGGTTAAAGGTACAATAAAATCCTGAGCTATCCCGCTCCGATGACTGGGGACGAGAGGATACAGGCGAGTCCAGCAGCTTTTAAAGCTGATGTTTGGACATACTTTGGTTTTAAAAAAACAAATGAAATCAGTTACGACTTCGTCAAGAGTCATGTGGTCTGTAAATTCTGCAACACTAGAGTCAAGTACTTGGACAATACTACAAATATATCCTTATTCCTACAGTGTCCCGATATATTCTAACGTGATGTATAGTATTTCCAGATTCTTGCTAATACACACCCCTGACGCTCTCTCAATGAACTTATTGCCGCAGTTGTTTACCAAAGAAATGCTGAGACCCTGTTTTTCTTGTTATTAAAATAGTTGTTTAATCCCTAATAAACCAATAACTGCAGGAGTTTTGAACAGTTTTGGTTCAGGTGACTCTGCTGTGTGTTTGAGCGCTATACAAATGTTGGTTTTCCTTAAAAATGGGATTTATGGAAGAGTTATGGTCATTTGAAACCCTGTCAAACCTGTCAATAAAAAAAAAACCTTTACTAAAAGTCTGATGTGTTCTGTTTGACCCCTTCAGGTCTGGACGACGGTCTCCAACAGTACGTGACCAACTTTGAGCGGGAGAAGATCAGCGGAGAACAGCTCCTGAAGATCAGCCATCAGGACCTGGAGGAACTGGGCGTGGCCAGGATCGGTCACCAGGAGCTGGTGCTGGAAGCCGTGGACCTGCTGTGCGCTCTGGTGGGTGCAACATGACGGATGCTTGGAATCGTACTCGCGGCCTCAAGTGAGCACGTGCGGCAGATCAGACCCTCGGTCTGGGAGCCGGCGATGCAGAAGAGCTCATGATTCTGGCTCAGCAGGGTGTGCAGGCACCACGACACGTGAAGTTGCTCAAGGGCAACAGGCAACAGATAATGCCTGAGAGGCCCTCGGGCTTGTTTTGTCAGTTTAAAGCTGTGACGTTCACTTAGGTAACTCTCGTGTACAGACAAGTTTAATGTAAAGCACAGCTGAGTTTTCACTGGCTGACCTAGATCTGTACATCAGACTCAGTGACCCGCTTCTCAGAACTAGACGCATATTTACAAGCATATTCAGAACTGAAATATACTTTCAATGATTCTTATTCGATTACTGTTAACTCTTCTCTTTCAAAATGTCCTCGGCGGTCGGTGCTCTGTAGGGAAGAGAAGAAGTTTTCCAGCAGATGGGATTGATTTTGAAGTTTTATCACTTCCTCTGCTATAAAAGTCTCAGATCGTGGTCCTTGCATCTTTTTTTCTTGGCTGTGTCAGCGTTCTTGCTCTTTCATGCCGTCTTTACAGTCGTCGCTTGTGGCGTGACCCCCAGAGTTCCACGGGTTCCATGACTGCAGTTTGTGTTTAAGCCGGTTTGGTAGGTGCGGGTCTGAAGCATTAGGAGGACAAACGTTTACCGCTGTTGGGGCAAATATTTGCAATAGTTCTTCTGCCAAGGCAGAGGTGAGGCAAGGTGTTGAAGTCTGGACAGTCTTCAAGATGAAGGTAACTTTTTTTTAAGAAGGTATCCAAGCTTGTTTTAGTCCTTAAACGCATGTTAAATATCTTGAGAACTCTGGAGTGTTAAGGGTCACGTTGCCTGCCCTCAAGTTCCCAATGATTCCATTGACTCATTAGCCTTGGAAATGTGATTTGTTCTCTACTTACACAACCTTAGCCTCTCAACTATCATCCGTTCGATTCTCTAAATTCTGGTCCGAACTGTCAACGCAACCACCACAGAAGATTCTCCTGCCCTAGGGCCGATACCGGTTCCTGAACGACACCTTTTTACCAAATTTGATTAGATAAATTCTAACAAAAACAACATGGCAGTAAAAATACATAACAAATAGAAAAAATTTAATTTTTTGGGTAAAAATTAAGTCCAAGCTTTTATTTAGTTACAGAATAGAACAAATGACAAAGAACACTTTCTAAAAAGTGAGTCGCATGAAAACCGAAAAGACGAAGCATGTTTTGATACTGGGTAGTACCGAACCAAAGTTTGGTACCCAGCCCTATCCTGCCAAAAGGAGGGTTCTTTTTGCAGAACTTTTTCTCACCACATTATGGAACATAGAGCTGGTCTGTGAAAAAAGCAATGAGAATTGTTGGTACATCAAAGCGTCCTTAGAAGTACCCTTAGGAAAAATACATAACTGAAGAAAGACTTGCATTGTTTTGACCGTCACCTGCTACACCTTTAATGGAGACGCCTTCAAAGAAGAACCACTATTTGTGTTGAAATGTAAACCTTCCTCTGAAAGCTCCGCGACAACATGCACTCCCCGTCACCTCTCACCCCCGATTAAAACGCCATGGAGAAATATTTTTCTGTCAGTTTTCAGCTTCCCTTATTGAGACTGAAGGCTCCTTCGCCACAGGCCCCATGGGAGGAAGTGAGGCCCCTTTCAAATTGGCTGTAACTTGCCTCAACGTCACAGCTACCAGCAGAAACGCCGGCCACCGGCGACCAAACACCCCCAACTTTCTCACGCAATTTTGCCCCCCCCGCCCGTCCCCACGACTTTCACTCCCATTTGTTTACTGTCCGCTTCAACACTTCCTGGATCTGCCTCCTTGTCCTTCTGCTGGAATTTTCTCATGTTTGTCATTCCTGTTATTGCCGTGTGAAAACTGTGTTTAGATTTTTAGGACCAGCTGGATTAAAAAAAAGAAAAGAAGCTCTTACTTACTGGGACATGAGGAGGTCTTCTTTACAAGTGAGACAAAAGATGGCGGATGGATCGTCGTCATGAAGGTGTATTTTGAAGGAAAGAGCGAAGCCAAAAGTAATCTGTTCCTATTCGTACCTTTGATGACGACTGATCGCGAGTGGTCGTAATAAATGGAGATAAGTCATTCAGCAGAGACTCAAAGTAGAACCACTGCTTCTCAAAAAAGAGGCAGTTTTCAGGATGGCTTCTAGGACACATCCTTGGAGAGACGTTTTGGGTACTTGGAGCAGATCCATGACCGTGGTCGGCCTCAACTTGAAGAGGTTTCTGGGGTAGGAAAGTCCGGACCTCGATGCCCCGGATGTCCCGACCTTGTCTGAGCACTGAAGAAAGGATGTTTAGCAACCATCGCTCAATTATTTTCCCTTCAGTCTCGCTCCAAATATGCCGCTAAGATCACAATGACAGCTGGCTTAACAAACTGGCCTTCAGCCCAAAAGGAAACACTTCTTCTTCTGTTCCCATCAAACGCCAACCGCTCTCGAGGGACTCCAAAAGTATTTCAATTAATTTTACTGGACTCCTCAATGTCTTCTGCAGAAGCCAAAGCAGAAACCGCTTCTAAATCCGGACGGATCCCGTACAAGAATTCGCTCCACCCATCTAAACACACTGCCAGATGACGAGTCTAGAAGTCGTGGTATTACTTAAAAATCGCCTCTGAAGTGTTTTCCACTTCTGGGATTGTGAAGATGCTCTCGCAGGAGACGTTTTCGGTTTTGAAATTCCGAGCATGGCGGAGCTGGAGGAAGCAGACATCTGCAGGTCAGTGGGAGCTGCTGCCACTGTGAGCCGCCTGCTAATGCAGAAGCCAGGAGCGGCGTTTGATCTGGAAATACTCGCCCGCCCTCTGTGAGCTGGAGAGAAAACAGAAGGTTTTGTTTTGAAACATACGTGCTCGAATACAGCTGCAGACGTATTGCTTTATATCTGTATAATTAGCTCCTAATAAATCACATTTGGCTCGTCTGGTCATTTTTCTGTGGCCTGCCATTGCTTTAAAGACTCAATAATACACTTAATACCATAATAACACGGTAGTAACCCGATCAAAAAGCAACATGGATTTGAATAGATTATTGTTTTGGTGCCATTCTTTCCGCTCAAATATTTGGTCATAAATACAAACATTCAACAGTATATAACTTGGAAAACTACAGTTTTATACAATCTAAACCCAAGTTATTAAACTTCATTTGACGTTTCTAAAAATGTACTTTTATATGTTTTTAGAACCAATTTTGTGGTACCGCCCATAGTGGATAAAACCTTTACAACAGCGGTTCCCGACCCCCGGTCCTGGGACCAGTACTGGTTCCGAGACACATTTTGTTACCGGGCACAAAAGCATTAATATAATTTTTTGGGATTTTTACCGTCCGAAACGTGTTTTGTTTTTCCAAAAATCATGTTACTTTCTCGGAAGTAACTCTAGCCTGTGACCCTTGACGCATCAAAACACTATTTTTTTCCCAATTTACTCCAAAAATAAACCTGTAAACTTGTGAAACACAAACTGTATGTTTGTTTTTTTTTAACTCTTATCTGAAGGTCAGTCTGTGATAACAATCCCAACATTTAACCAGTCAGAATTAAAAAAAAAAGAAGTTGGCGACCCCCAATGTATGGTACTCTAGTATTTCTACAGATATTACTATTCAATACTAGGTAACTAGACCACAGACGGTGACTGCCGCGGGCAGTTTGAATCTCTATGCTACAGTTAGCATTTAACAAATGGAGACTAATGGCTAATGTTTAAACTCTTGCTCTTAAAAACTGTTTATGTTTGTGTGAGTTTAAAATCGTGGCCCCTTCGCTTCGAGTTCACTAATGGCTCCTTGAATCTGTGAGTCGAATATGTTTTGCTACTATTTCATCTCCTGCCCGAATGGCCGCGATGTTGTAAATGTTTTTAAATAGCCTGGAATCAAACACCAAACAGATCCACTTTGCCTCCTCCTGCCAAATCTGCGGCGTTACTCCCTGCAAATCAGATTTAACTCCCGTTTCTGGCAGCGACGGCCACGTCTTGTAAAGCGATACGAGCAGCGAGCGCCAGGCATTCCACTCGACTTGAAGCAACAATTAGTCCCCGGACGCTTTCATTCGGTGCGGATCCCGCCGACTGTGTGTTGTTTACTCGGCTGTTTTTAATGAGCCTTAAGTCGCAGGAATGCGGGGAAAGCTTTGCTCTGATGGAAGTCAGGTGACGGAGGCAGGAGTTGATTCCATTAAAGTGGAATAAATGATTGGCAGGAAAACCGTGGCAGGAAATGAAGCTTCTCGTGACGAGTGCGTGAGGAACGGTCGCGTGTTCGGTCGGCAATAAACCCAATTATTCTCTCCCGTCCCCCCAGAACTACGGCGTCGAGACGGACAACCTGAAGATTCTGGTGCTGAGGATGCGGACCGCCACCAACGGCCTCCACGCCACCACGTCGGACCGCAGGAAGAGCCCGGTGTCGGACAGCAGCGTGTCCCGGAAGCCCCCCAACGACTTCCTCACGTCGGTGGTGGAGCTGATCGGGGCGGCCAAGAGCCTGCTGGCCTGGCTCGACAGGTAACTACAGCTTTACGATGAGTCGGGTCACGTTTCAAAGGCTCCGTATGAACCGCACACGGTTCCAGAGATGCAGTAAAAAGCAATAAAAGCTGCAATCAAACCGCTTTATGTACCGAGTGTATACAAGTTTTGAGTTTAGAATGTTTGACCCAAATGTTATGATGAGAAGATGAAGATAATGTTCGATTTTATTTACAATGCAACATATTAAGCTTTTACCGTTTTAGTTAATTCTTAAAATTAGGCTGGTTTTTGGTTGAGAAATAAGATTATTTAATAATTAAATTTATTTCTATTGAATAATACATCATTACAAACACACCTGCAGGTTGAAGCAGCACTTGACTCTTACCAAAGTATAAAAACTACATGTATAATTCTTTTGTTGTAATGTCATTTACACGTAAAAAATATTGGAGCTTTAAACAATCAATCAATATTTTCCTTTTTTCCTTTTAACTATTCACTGTAAAGACAATGTGACATTATTTAGTTATTGTAAGTTTGTGTCCAATATTTATTTTTGAATTCATGTCAATAGTAGTACCAGAGTTTTTTGTCCAAAGGGTGACAAACATATTTGTTTTCTGACCTTTGGGTCAACTTGACCCTGAGATAAAACAAGGATTTACTTGGCATATAAAACTTCATCAAAATTCAAATTGTAATTCAAATTTACACAAATATAAAGCTAAGGTTTAATCTAATTCATATCCTATCCTTTAATATGCTGGTTCATGTTTTTAAATACAGTATTTAGGTAAAGAATTTATGTTTAGTATCCTCAATACAGATGTTTTTCATGCTCCAACATTGTTTAGATTCATAACTACATATAATATATAAAAATACCTGCAAATTTTGCTGCTGCCACATGTGAAGAATAAATATAGTTTATACATGTGTAAAATATGTTTGGCATAGCTTTAAATATGTTTAAATGGATAATCTAACTATATTAATTATTATTGTTGATATAATTAATATTCTCCTTTATAGTTCTAAATATTTATATTCCCTTTAATTTTGTGTCCAATATTAACGTCAGTAATTGTACAAAAAATAATTTTACTGTGATTTTTTATATTTTAATGCAACTTTGTAATTCGATTTTTCTTTTTTATAAACATGATTCAACTATATACAACCTTTAAGCTTAAATAATGAGCCTCCAATATCATTTTATTTTCCTTAATTCTTTATTTTTTAAATGACCAAAATACTATTATATTATGTATTTGAACAATAAACTGCTTTCCTGTCTGTTTTTGAAGTGAGCGACACACTTCAAAGATGTAAAACAATGTTGTGTTTGTCCTCATGTGGTTTGTTTATCGTGACATTAGTCGACGATGACTAACTTGTAACGTCATCTTCTTGTTCGTCTGGTGACAGGACGCCTCTGACGGGGATCAGCGACTTCACGGCCACCAAGAACAAGATCATCCAGCTGTGCCTGGAGCTCACCACCACAGTCCAGCAGGTCTGCATGCTACTTGTCGCCACACACACACACACACACACACACACCCCTGGGAAACACACTCGCACACAATAGCTTTGTTTTCCCCCAGAGCTGCCTCGGGACTACAGGGGGGTTCTGGGAAATGTGGTTTGGCAGGCATGACGCCAGCCTGAAGCCAACAGTCACAACATATTAATGCAGATTGTTTGTCTTGAAACGGTTTATGAAAATACACAGTAGTTTCTTAAACTGCTTTGGAAACCGTTGGCGTCCGAGCACGGGTCGGTTAACCACAGACACACTAGTGATAACTTTTTACAGTTATTTTGTAAGAAATATATCATATTAAACTTCTTTTCAAATATTGGCATGCTAATGCTAAGCTAGTCAAGCTATAACAATATTGAGTCAAAATTTATGTATGAAACCATTTGTTTACTTCCTGGAATTAAACTTGTATTGTCAGTTTAAAATATTGATCATATTAAGAGCTTCAAATTATTCTGTCTATACATTTCTTTAGAGATTTATTTTGAAATTAATGTGTCAGAATAATGGAGGCATTTAGCGCCTTCAATAGACGTAAAGCTAATTATTATTCATCCCAAAATAGTACCATTTTAATCTTAATAATGTGGGTTAATATAGATGTCATTATTTAATTGTTGTAATGCATTAACTATAACGTATTGAGTTATTTGTGACTCAGCTGCTAGCCAAAGAGCTAATTTAGCCATATTAGCAACGTACCTAATTCCGGTTTACATCTTTATATATACAGTATAGTTATATATACAAAATATAAGATCATATTAAAGATTACAAAGAAAGAATAAGGATGAAATAATGCATAAATAAAACCAGAATTAAGTGTGTTGCTAATGTTGCTAAATTAGCTTTAGCTAGCAGCTGAGTCACACCCAACTTAATAGGTTATTGTTGATGCAGTTACTGTAAATAATAAAATAATCAAATGATGTAATACATAAATAAAAATATATATTATCCATATTATTGTGATAGATAATAGTAAATGAATCGCTTCACGTCTTTTGAAGACAGTAAATGGCTCTGTGTATATATTATTTATAACTTGTCATTTGTGTGTTTATTCATTTTTACTGATATTTATTTTAATTGTTTTTCATTTACGTTTATTGAAAATAATATATATTTTGAAATAAAATCAACTTATGATTGAATTTAGATTTATTTCTTATATCTGACAAACAATTGTAATTCAATATTCAATTTTACATCAAAATAAAAGGGAAAAAAAGTAACTTTAAGTTTCGTGTCGGGGTAACAGGGTTGCTGTTATTTCACAATTACCGTCCAAAATATCTTTAGCATTTCGTCACCTCTTCGAGGTCAACTCGCGTCTTTCAACCAGTCAATTAGTGGTTCACCTTAAAGACGTGTTCGGAAATAAAACGCTCTCGACTTTAAAATACAGGCGCTTGAAAGAACCAGCTGCGAAAACTGTCGGGACTACAGGTGTCATTTTCCTCCGGGGTTATTGCATCAAAAAAAAAAGGGGGTTCTTGTTCCCACAGTGCCCATTTCCTCGCCTGCGTCTGGTATTTCGGCACCTCGGCTGATTTACAGTCGGGGGGTCTTCGTCATGGTAGTTTGGGGGTCCTCTGTTCCCACACCGGCTTGTAGAAGCAACAAGTGGTGGTCGAGTCGACGGAAGATTAGTTTAATGACGTCGGTTTATGAACTCCAGCCAAGATCCAGGTCTTATTCAGATCTTATTTATGTTTGTGTCGCACACAATGTGACGCCCTAAAACTCGACAGCTCGCTCGTCCCGGACTGAGTTACGAGCGAGGGAGAGGTTCGGGGGGGTGACGAGAGATACAATGGACGTGTTGCATCTCTTGTTATTTTCAGTCCACACATGCTCCACGAGTGCTTTGGTGAGCAGATCCGCTCCGGTCGCCGATCAAAGAGCCTGCAGGTCATCTGATCCACGCCAGCCGTGGGATCAGAGCCCGAGATCACGGCCGGAGGAATGAAAATCTGCGTCGATTCTTAATCTTTTCTCGAGAAAAAATGCCGCTAATCCATTCGTCCGGGTCGCCGTTTTTTGCAATATCTGCAACAAGAGTTGGTTGACACGGTCTGACGGATGGTTCTGGAGAATCCCCTTCGGCCTCGTCGGAACTCCTCCAAACATGCAGTTGTGTGTTTGCACAAGAGCAGCCGATAAACCGCTTTTTTTTCTTTTTTTTTATGGTCTTTGTAAAACATGCTGAGAAACAAGATAAACATGAAGTGTGTGTTAGTTACTGATGCTAACGCGACATCTGCTACCGTATTCTAGATTTATGGACCTTCATCTTCTCTCATTAGATCTTACTTTTGTACATTTTCTTTATGGATCAATTACTATTTGAACTAAAAAACCTCAAAATACATTGAAAAATAATCTTTTTTTGTGGTACTCAGATTTCCAACCCTTAAAAATAAGCTATTGATTTTTGTTTTGTTTGTTTAAGCGCTTTGTGACCCTGGTCTGGAAAAGCGCTATATAAATAAAAATTACTTACTTACACATTCATGATTTAGAGTGTTTTATTAATATTTAAACTAAGAAATATATCATGAACTGTATTGAGCTTATTTTTCATATTTGTCAACGGTTTTAGCAACGGCTAACAGTTAGCAGCGTTAGCCTCTTGGACTAGCCAGTCAAATTAGCCCATAGCTCTGAGGTTTTTCAATCGTTACGTTAGCTTAAACATGGGGGGCGGAGCTTATCACTATTGGGGTTCATCGATGAGTGCAATCAATTTAGACACGCTAATGTGTGCGACAAACTATCGCCGCTAGCTAGTTAGCTTTTCTAGCGACACATACTTGAGAGACCTATCAAACTTTTCGATGAGGTAAAAAATACAAAAATACATTTACTCCTTCTCTATCCTCCATTTTGACTTTCTATTAACATTAGACCCCGCCCAGGCAGATGGGCCTACCTCCCGACAACGCAAATAAAAGGGCGGCTGCCTTTTCTTTTTACGTGTTCTTTCGCAAACATTTGTATCTACTTTTAGACTCACTTGATCAAACATCTTTATGTACAGACGCCTCCGTCATCGCCAGACGAGCCCATGATTGTGCTGAGTCGACACAAACTCTGAACAAAAACGCGTCCAGAAAACATCTTGAACACTGTTACGAAGAGTTAAAAAAATATGTGCGAGCCGAACGGTGTCAAACTGTGAGCCCGGAATCGCCCCCCCCCCCCCCCCCAACATCTGTCTGGAATGTGCACACTATAGAAAAATGAACGTTCCCCCCCGTCGCCGTCTGCACAATAGATTAAGACTCAAGTCTCTGCAAGTCCCTGAACGTACAGATTCTAAAAACAGGTTTGTTGTTGTCGTGGTTTCTCCAGGGGGGGGCGAGAGGGATCAGGGAATAGGGGTGAGGGTTGGGGGGGTTCTTCTTCAGAAGCTAGTGCTGACCCCCCCCCCCTTAATGTCGGCGCACAGTTGCCGCTTCCTCAGCTGTGTCCACTCTCTCGGCAAACACATGTTTAGTGACATCATCCGTCGTCAGACTCTGTATTTTACTCTTTCCGACCACTCGAGGCATCGTGCAATTATGGGATGTCCACCCAGCGGTAATTTGCAGTTTGTTTGTCGTCGTATATTTACTTGATTATCGTGCATTTACTTTTTTTTTGTTAAAAAAAACAACCCCGTGCATCCTGTTTTCTCATCATGGCTTCTCTTCTTGTGTCCACAGGACTGCAGCGTCTACGAGATGGAAGAGAAGATCCTGGACGTGGTGAGTCAACGAATCGCTGCGTCGGCACTTTTTTTCTGGGGGTCAGTCGATGGAGGGGGCGGAGCTTCGACGCCCCCCCGACCCCCCGGACATCAATCAATGCTTCCTGTCGCTGACAATCTCCAGGCTCCCAGGAGTTTCCTCCCGTTTCCTCTCTTTCTTTCTCTGCTCATCTTTTTTTCCCCCACTTTTTCACTGACTTTGCTTTCGCCTCCAAAGAGTTTGGTGTTTTTTAATGTTAAAACAGTAAGACATCCTACTACTGACACCATTTTTCGGGTAGAGTTAGCGGTTTAGCTAACTCTTATTTTGGCGTGGATTACTAGTGCGCCAAGATCACGTGTAGGTTATTCCTTTAAGTACGAAAATGAATGTAACCCAATTAGCGGAATTAAAAATTAAAAAACAAAATGGCTGCTTTGAGCGGTAAATATGGCAATGTAATGGCGTCGGTAGTGGGATAGCTCACGGTGTAAAAGGTCCTTAACTGAGTCCTATAGTTGGCCATTTTGTGTTTCCCGGATTCTTCCTTAAGGCTCAATCTTTCGTCTCACACCATTAAACAATCTAAGATTCAAATGGTGTCAGTAGTAGGATGATATCAATAGAAAAACTTCCTGTAGTAACGTCCCGTAACTGCTTACAGTTTTGCCTCCAAAAAATATTATCAAAATAGTTTGTGTGATATTTAGGTTTGTTTGAAAGTTTCTAGACTGCTTTTTTTTTACCCTGGGATTGGCGTCAGTAGTAGGATGGATCACCGTAGTTATAATATTGTTTTTTGGGTCCATGTTGCGATGACTTAATTCAGGCTTCATTCTTTTCCTGACCTTTTTTTCTTTACCTTTTACAGTCGAAAATCCTGAACAGCATTTGCGACCAGACAGTGAGAACGACCTCCGACCCCCTGATGAGCCAGTCCGCCTGCCTGGAGGAAGTCCAGCTGAGCAACATCAAACCAGGAGAGGGTCTGGTAAGAGCTTCTGAGAGACATCATCCTGTTATTGAGCCTGGAAAAAGAAAAACAAAAAAACGTGCCTCTGTCTTCCGGCTACGACGCAGCAGGAATGTCTGCAATCTAAACGGGATCGTTGTGTAATTTCCTCTCTTGATGTTGTTTTTTATTATTGTAAAATGAAAACAAAATTCAAGTTCTGATGGTGTGTTTGGTTCGTTTCTCTCCAGGGAATGTACATCAAGTCGACCTACGACGGGCTGCACGTCATCACTGGGACGACAGAACATGTACGTGACACACACTCGCAGTATTACACAGTATTACAAACGCATAGTTTTCAAAAGGTTTATTTTTTAATGGATTATTCACTCTTTTAATTGTTAAAAAAGATGTTTATTCTTATTTAAATACATGTTTTTGATCTGAAATAAATATTTAATTAGTCAAAATTCTGTATTTTCATTAAAAAAAAAACTTTATTTTTTATTAATCAATTAAATGAAAAATAAATGTATATTTTTCTTTGTTAAGTCGCTTTGATTTCTTTTCAGCTTGTTCACATTTGTTCATTTGTATGTCTTATATTATATAAACCCATCTCTGAATTTATATTAATAATATGATTTTTATAAATTATTTATTTATTTACATTTACATATATCTAAATTATACTTTTAATTATTATAATTTATTTTCTTTTAAATCAATGTTTCTTACTCACTCTCAACTTCTATTCATTTGTAAATAATCACAAATGTTTATTTTCCATGTTTGATCCCAGCTAGTCGGGGTCACTGAGGTCACTTGTGATAGGAATTTTTTTTTTCTTGCCTGTTTTCATGACTAAGTGAGCCGTTCCGTGCGTCTCCACTTTCTCGTTGTGAATCATAAGTGAATCATTCGATTAGTAACTAGTTGTTCCAGTTTGATTGACAGCTGCTGTGGTTTACGACGTCTGCTGAAGCTTGCGTGAGAGTCTTTAAAGTAGATTATATTCCATGTTTCACTCTTGCCAGAACTCTTGCGCAACATCGAAATCTTAATTATAGAAATGTTTACCAGCCTTAAAATTCCACCGTCTGCCATGTTGAATACATTACACAGTTGTTGTGTAACTAGAAAGTACTTTTTAAATACTTGATTTTGACGTCTTCGTGTCCTTCAGTCTCCGGCCGACCTCTCCAGGAAGATCCACGCTGGCGATGAAGTGATCCAAGTCAACCAACAGACCGTGGTGAGCGTCTCTTCTCGCTTCCTGACACTTATCTTCTTATCTTCTTATCTTCACACATCTCACCATCATTCAGTCAAATATTGTCTTTGAAAATGTTGTACGTGCTAAATAGGAGTGTCTACAACATCCTGCATCCAACATCCTGGTCATCACCTTTGGCATTAGCAATAGCTAATAGCTAACATTTAAATGTTTTTATTTTTTATTTTTATTCATTTAAACATGCCAGAATCAGAAAGTGTTTATTACCAGTATTGTACAGCATTCAAGGATTTATTTTTTAGTGTTGATAATATATAAAATACAATGAATACAATAATCAAATCAATAATTAATTAAATATAATAAAGTTAAATAATTGATTTGTACATTGAAGTTAACAAAATAGAAAAATTAAATGATCAATTGTTAAAGGTTTATGATCCCTTCAGCCTATAAAAATACTATAATATGTTGTTTTTTAGGCCTTTTCCCCTTTTTTATTTGTCCTTTTTGTGAGTATTTATTTTAATGAAATTGAAGAAATTTTGCATTTATAATTTAATTATATCATATAATATATATATATATAATATATATATTATAGCTTGTTAAGCTATTTTATTCATTAAAGGGTTTTGGTCCTTCTTTTAATTGGCTGACGGTCCCTTACAACAATAGCATATAATGTGGCTCCTGAGGAAATTAAAAATCCCCTTCCCTGCTTTAGATTTCCGATGAAAATAAAATAAAGATTACACATTTTATTTGAAGATTACGGTTTAAATTGCGATCCGGTCCCCCATTAGCAAGGTGCGAGACGTGATGGACCTGATCAAAGAGCATTTTCTGTATCAAAGAAAGTTTAACATGTGACAGAATAAACATTAAAAATTAAAAAACTAGGTCAATAACAACTTAAAATAAAATATTTTCTGAAATCACGTGCAAACAAATAATTTTCAAAAACAACATAAAAAATGTAATCTAGTGAACAGCTACATTTTTTTTCGGTTTTATGCAATTAAAAAAGAAAATTAAGGTGCAAAAAAAAGCCATTTAATTTCTCCTTTGGGTATATTAAGCATGTTTTATATCATACAAATGTATTGGTAATGTCACATGTTTAATAATAATAATTAACATATGTGGCGTCACTCACCAGGTGGGCTGGCAGCTGAAGAACCTGGTCTCCAAGTTGAGAGAAGACCCTAAAGGCGTGTTGCTGCTGCTGAAGAAGAGACCGACCGGCACCTCCGGCTTCACCCCGGCGCCTCTCAAGAACATGCGCTGGAAGCCTCCCGTGCCTCAGGTACAGCCTGACTCACCTGCACAGCACCGTCACCGTCAGACGGCCTGAAAGTCGATCCTCTGACGCCGAGGTTTCACCTCTGGCGTCCTCGTCTGATGTGTTTAATGTCGAGTCAAGATAAGATGATTATCACACGAGTGGTTTTCCTTCAGAGCAACAAAGAGGCTCTTGAGGCGCAGGTGACCGACCTGCAGGTTCCTACGCGTTGATATCGGAAACCGCTGGTCGTCACGGAGGTTAATTGGCGCGACAGATTAAACGGAGACGTCAATTTTCCCGTCTCGTGAACTTCAGAAAGTGTTTGGAAACATAGCTGCGGTGATCATCGTGTTTCTCCGTCTATTTAAAAGTCATTTTTCCGAAGCGTCTCGCCGCAGCGGCTGAACTCCTCCCGACAAACATCATGTTCCGACATATCGAACCCGCAGCCGTTTCCTGGAAGATGCTGACCTGTTGTTTTTCTTCTTTTTTTTTTTCAGAACAACTCGTCTCTGATCCGAACCCAGTCGCCGTGCGGCTCCGCCAACGGCTCCGCCAAGAAGGAGAAATCGGCCATCTTGGATTTCTACATCCCGCCGCCGCCCTCCATGCCGTACACGCCGCGGTGAGACGCCGGCGTCACCAGATGAAACGCCCGATGAACGGATCTCACTTCCTGCCTTGTCTCACCAGAGAGGAGAGGACCGACCCGCTGTCCAGCTACAGCAAACGACCCAAAGGCTCCGAGTCGCCCAACTCTTACCTGGACCACGAGAGCCGCCGGCGCTGCGACAAGCCCAGTGTCGGGTGTCACGTGGAGGCCAACGTGATCCAGCCCAGGATGAGGGAACACCGGGCGTCACGGGGTCAGAACCTTTAATGAATCCTTCCTTTTTTGACCACCTGATGACAATAGTTTGTAGTTTTTTAAATTTATTTATTTAAGGTAAAATTCATTATTCATTATTTTACTTTAGGCAAAATTAGAGATTTCTTACTCTTTTTATTGTATTCTTATATTTCTTTTTTCTTATTTTATAATACTTTATCGAGTATAATTGAATTTATTTTCAACTGAGTTTTTTAAATCCTTGCATATTAATTTGTAGCAGTATTAAAATAAATGTAAAAATAATTCATCATTATACTTTACTATATTATATATAATATAATATATCATGATATTATTTTATTAAAAAGTATATTATATTGTCCCGATGTCTAGATTTATTAATTAACTTTCATGGCTTTTTGTTTTATAATGCTATATTTAAACTTGTTTTTTTCTATATTATTCTGTTTTGTTGCTGACTTTTTAAATAATATCACTTAATTTGACTTTTTTAAAAATATATTATAATAATTAATAAATAGAATTTTGTACTTTCTTTTTTTGGATTGGAAATAGTTTTTCAAAAGAATATACAAACTTGTTTTATTTTATTTATAGAATTATTTTCCATGTTTAAAAATACTTTTATAGGAAAAATTGTTTATAATTCCTATTTTAATTTTAAAAATACATATTATATTTCTAGAATAAACCATTTTTAACAAATAAAATCCTCTAATTTCATGTTAGATTTACTTGTATTTTATAAGATTGAATCTAGATTAAAATGTAGATGTTTCAATTTAATTTAAGGGGATTATAATTGGAGTTTGTTAATGTTACATTTATTATTAATTTGTTTTTATGTGGCGTCGTTCGTAGTTTCTTTGTGAATGTTAACAAAAACACTTGCCTATTCCAGGTAAGCCCCGCCCACTGTCGATGCCCGTCGACACCAGCTATGGAATAACGGATCCTTACGCCAAACCCTGGATGCAGAACAGAAAAGGTGGAGATAGTTTTGCTCCTCAAGCCTCGAATGTTTTTTTTCCCCCCCAAAGTCTTCATCTGTGAATCCTTGGGTTGCAGGCGACGACCTCCTCTACAGGTACCTGAGCAACGAGCGCATCCCCACCATCGCCGAGGAGGCCCCCATGGTGTCCACCCCCTACAGGCCGGCGGGGGAACGGCACCTCATCCGCGTGGACCACATCCGGGGCAGCCGCTACTACTCCAACTCTGACCTGCACAACAGTGCCACCATCCCTTATCAGGACGATATTAAAAAGGCCCCGGTAGCCTCCAAGCGCGCCTCGGCTGAACGTTCACTACTGGTCAGTTGGATCACGCGGCTTAAGCTATTGACTCAATGATGATGCGCTTCCTGTTCCGGGCTTGTCTTTGTGTCCTTCCTCAGTGCCTTCTCTCCTCCACGTCGAGCGGGGTGTTGTTTTTTTTTTCTTCGGGCAGCTTCTGGCTTTTTCACACTCCTCTCTCGCCAACCTCCTGGTGTCACTACCAACTACTACTCCTCCAGCAAAAACCTGCTTTTCGTAGTTTTACTGACGACATTACCTCATCCACCCTCTAACTTCCATGTGAGAGTCCCGACCCCACAGTGTTACCCCCCAACCCTCGACCCCCACCCCCTGTATTTAATACCCCGAAGCGTTATCTGATCCTGAATGTCGGTTTGCAACTATAGACGGTGTAAATTTAATGTTAAGTTTTATTTTGACTCTGCCACGGTTGCCTTCTGTGATCTATGCATTTCAGAAAACTTTTACTGCCACTTGCTGAGCTTGTGGGGGCGAATGTCGGTGCTGGAAATGAAACGACGCGCTATACATTTCCGCTCTTAGGCTCTGCTTTAAGGTCGCTGGTTAAGTTTACTTTACACCCGAGTGGCCTCTACCTGCTGGTCGACAATCATAGGTGGTCTGTTGTAAGAAGCCATTGGGGACCAGGTTGTTAGCAAGGACAAGCTAGTTCCTCCGAGAGGTCTGCACTATATAAACAAAAAAGTCGAAGAAAGGCTTTTTATGTCCTATCTAAGGGTAGCACCTGCTATTTTAGCCCTGGTTAGTGTCCTGGCACCCTAACCCTTAGAGACTCTTAATATTGTTTTGATTGTTTAAGCGCTTTGTGACCCTGGTCTGGAAAAGCGCTATACAAATAAAAATGACTTACTTACTTACTTACTAAAGCGGTACCAAAGTATAGAGTATCTTATTGAGTTGACCTAATCCCCATGTCTTAGTACTGGGTCTAAACAAGTATCAAGTTCATTGGTTTTGACTGGGAATCTATGTTCCAGATGAGGGTTACACATTTAACCAGACTACAAGTGGTGGAAGTAGTAAGGAGCTATTCCGTAAGGTACCACACGAGTAGCCTCGATCCAGTGTTGGAATAAACAAATGCCATGGCAGCGTTGGACAGTGAACACGCTAGCACATAAAATAGCTTTACCAATTTTGGAACTTTAGCGAGAACATTTCTAGCAGTGGCATTAAAGTATCCTCGATAGGACTCGAGGAGTCGTTAGCCTCCAGTTCTGGGATCAGGAAAATGACTTCAGGTTAGGGGTGTCAAACTGGTCTAGAAAAGGGGTCGAGATGCTGCATGGTGTTGTTCCAAGCATTCCATCTCAACACTTTTCTGGACCAGTTTTGAAACCCGTGCTTTAGGTCAGACCAAGTCAGTTTTCGGTTTCATTTAGCCTCAAAAAACAATATAATAAATGGAGCAATACCGTAAGAAGCCACTTCCTGATTGTCTATAACAAGGTGTTAGCTCAGGAAATGAGCAACGCCAGGAAGTCAAACGCAATCTTTAGTCCGGGTGCAAGTACTCGTTGCGACCTCTAGCACGGAGTTCAACTAGCAAACCATGGGTTCTGCCGTAAGGTTCCACGCTAGGCTTGGATATTGATCAGCCTCGTTGCAAGGACTGATTTTATTTGTAAATGTATCAACATTTACTGGCCTCTACAGACATTTCTTTAGCCAAATGGACTTGGTCTCAATGTGGACTTGGTCTCAGGCCAATCGGTTGCCCTGAGATTGGGACCAAAAACCAATCTCCGGTGTGGCCCTCTTTTGTTCTTATTATTCTTACATCTTTTAAAAGTCTAATGTATATTAAAATAAAGGGCAATATCAAGCAAAGTGATGGTTTAAACAAAAAAGGCCTTTTTTTTAAAGACGTAATTTGGCAAAAATAAGTTTTGTAAATATGGTGCAGTTCTACCAGGAGGATCTGACTTCAGTGTTACTCAAAGAGATCCGCAGAGAAGATGTGTCGTGTCGCTTCATCTGCCTTTTTTGTACCTTCTTTGAATAGTGTGATTAAAATTGCAGTTGAATTCATGGCTCGTTTGTGTTTGTCTTCATTTCGAGTTCTCTGGTCAAACATTGGCATGTGGGATGAACGGGAACACCTTCTGCTAACCCCCCACCCCCCTAAACTCACCTTGTGTTCTAACCTTCCGCCCGTTCTGAAACATTATATTCATCTGCAGCTGATGGTTATTCTCAACTTCTGGCTCCAGCTGGAGGTCCAGATGGTCAGAGCAGCTTTTTTTTTCCAGCAGATCCTATTTCTGCACATATGTTGTCTTTTTAAACATTTAAAGGTGAGGGTTTAGGATTACACGCTTTTATTGATTGTGGCAAACCTTCTGGGGATCGGCATCGAATCAACACCTTCCTTCCCCGACCCGTCTCCTGCATGACTGATGGAACTAGCCTGTTTCTTATCTCCATCGCACCTTCTTTTGTTCTGTCCATACTTGTCGCGCTAGTCGCCTGCGGTCCTTTGCTAATTAGCACTTTCTGGAAGCCTGAGGTTTTCCCTAAATATGGCCTGCACTCCTTTTTAACTCTCTTCCACTAACATACAAGTTGCCTGCACACCTTTTAAACATGCCTTAACGACATTTATCTTCCAGAAATACAGTTTTACGATTTCGGAAAAACGTGCGTTAAATACCGTGTTGACGGCTCTAATGGACTCACTCGCCACATGTGCTACGCTCACAACAAAACAAAGTTTTTAACTGTACATTTGCTTGGAATGATAGATGTTGAAATAATACTACCCATAACATTATGACCACCTTTGGCCACCTTTCATGTTGAAACAGTTTGGCTAATGGTTGCATTCACCAGCTAAATGTAGACCTTCATCAAAAAATTAAAACAAAGTCATGGCTGACGGTCCTGATGTACAAAAATATATATTTTTGTGTTTATACATAGGTGCAGTCGTTGCGGAGTTGCTAACCTCTTGAAAGAACCAAAAATGTACACAATAGTACAATGCAATGTATCCATCGTACTATTGTGTTATAATGTCTAAAAAGAACACTGTAGAGAACTTATACCAGGGTGTGCCGCACGATGAACGGTATTCATAGGTCGGCAGTTAAATTTCCAAAAGGGCCACATTGCACAGTCTTTTGTAAAGTTAGCAATAAAAGGACAAAATAAAAGACGCCACAATATAATTGGACAAGTTAAGAACACATAAAGACGACATTTATGAATCAGTATCAAGTGATAGATTCCTATAGTCTGTCGAACATGATTAGGACTGGTTCAAATTTTATTTTGAAAAGTTTTGTCTTCAGCTAGAAGGCCTAAGCTACGCAAAATGAAACAGGTGGTCATAATGTTATGGATAACTACTTTCTTTTCTATGAACTACAAGCAAGATACACAGTGACCTTTTGGACGGGCTCAACATTTCACTTTTTCACCACTCGAGAATCTGCTTCTTCCTAAAGGGTGTTTTTAGGCGTTAAACAACATATGACTTAAATACACAATTTCTACTTTTTAGTGCGAAAATATTCGAAAACAATTCAAACATAATGAGATTACGGTCCTCGTCGTTTCAAAGATCCGAACTACATCTTAAACATCATCACTACAGAAAAATAATGACAAAATACTACAACAATGCTCAGAACTTTCCTTTAACACCAAGTACTCAAGACTTATCTTGGCCCCAGAACATCTGCATGATGGTTCCACAGATCTGGATCTCTGCTTGGACGTCTACAATAATCCTAAAACTGCACTTCAATATGAAATACAACCTTTTAAATGGATAATGAAGTTCTTGATGAGCTGGCAATGTATGTGACCAATGACCAGATGAAGTGGTTGACCCCATCTCCGCAATCTCTATCCACCACAGGGACCGGACTGGCACGCCAGCAGCGACTTCCTCAACCGGTGAGTCTCCTCTCCTACCTTATGTTCAGTTCAAAGGTCAGGTGAGAACAAACGGGGTGGGTCTCATCTTTAGGGGGGGACTTGGAATCTCTTAAAGATGGGTCAGTGGGTGGGCTGCCTTTATGTGAAAACTATTAAAAATCTCAACAGGAAAGGACGGGTTCGAATGTAAGTTTGGGGAACATGGTCATTGACGTTTCTGTTCTATGGGTCGTTCTTCTTATGAACTACCAAGAAGATACTACAGGACCTGCATTCACCGTTTCGGCCATTCCAGAAACCGCTTCTTCCCAAAGATACACAGCTTGTTTTAAAGTTAAACGTTAGGTTACTGGGTGGGCTGCGTTTATTTGAAGGGCAAACAATAAACAATCACACCGGGATACAAGCTATGGGTCATAAAGGCAAGTGGGCGGAGCTCTGGAGTAAAACGTTTCTTTAAAAGACGCCTTCACTTAAAGGATCCGATGAACCCGGAGATGGCGGCACCAAAATATGTTTTTCTTGCCCAACATCCACACGAGTAAAGAGCTACTGGTCCGACCATTTTGACTTTTCACAAGCTTGAGACCGTGGAAAAGTCTTTAGATGCTGGTTCAGAGACAGCTGTGAGTGGCTTTTAAGTCGAAACCCTTGGATGGCGAACAAGGATTAACCATTCCAAAGCCAAATGTCAATCTTAAGCAGGGGTGGGCCATTAAAATTCTTCAAGGGCCACATTAAATTCTGTGAATGTTGTTAGGGGCCGTCAAGCAAAAAGTAAGACGATAAAATCCCTAAAAAACAAGAGACATTCGTCATTAGGCTGTGACATTTATAAGCTAAATAAGCTGCAATTTTATTCTTGTATAGATGAGTTTTTTTCAAAACATTTCTTCAATTAACTTGAAAAAAATGTTTTGAGGGATTAAAATAAAGTCGAAAAACTACACATAAAAAGGAGGGATGTATTATGTGAAAGTGTAAATTAATAATAAATACAAAATACATTTGTAAATGCATTAGAACCTTTTATACATGATCATACTTTGACATTACGATACATTACATAAATACAGTTAAAGGGCCGCACTTTGCCCAGGTCCGATCTAAAGCATGTCTTGACCTCGGCTAATAATGGTCGGCTAGCTTCTGTCTCAACCTAGTTGATGACTTAACACCAGATTCCTGGTTCCTCCTTCTGCCGGCCTTCTATTCTCAGAGCCGTCCACGAGCGTCACACCAGCACTTAACCACATTACTCACGAGAAGCCAAAGTCACTCGGGTTGATAAGCGGTTGACTCATCGTCAACAGGGGGCGGTGGTGACCATGTGGCGTTCGCAGAAAAATTGAATGACGCCGTTTTAAATCGAGTGTCGTCCTGAATACTTATTGACGCCTTGAAGCGTGAAGGCGTTCAGCACTTCAATTAGACTCCCTCAGGTGGGAGGGAACAGCCGGGAAATCGATTGAGGTGATATCTAACGGATGAAGAGACTCTTGATTTCAACCTTCTTTCTCTCGCAGGTATAATCAACCGCAGATACGGTCCTGGTCCTTTTCTCAGGCGGTGAGTACCTTCTGGGTCAGGAGGGGGCACAAGGGTGGGCACGAACATGGACTACACTATATCAGCTGAATACGGTTTCTTATCGAGGCAGAACTTTGTCAGCATATCTTAAGGTATGTTTGTGTTGCAAGACGGCACTGTTTACTATAGTTATTAACATTATTTCCATTAAGGTACGAAATGTATAATTTGGAGTTGAACTGCAGCCTTCAAGATACCCAACTCCTACTCTAAACATTTAAATAAACTGAAATAACAACAGTTTACTAACCCGATGGTAGACATAATGTCGGCTCCTACTGTGGCATAGATTCCCAAAAAGTTGTGGGGGATACAATAAATACTCGAAATACGTTGCTTCATTTAGCATAGCTGGCTAAACATGTTTCCTTCAGGATTTACTGGCTATGCTTAATGTAGCTAAAAGTATTTTTATCCCTTGAAATACGGGATTATCTTTGAATTTAGCATGTGACCTGTTCCCTTTTTACCAGGCGCCGTTGTTTCACTCTCGGTTTTAACACACATCATTTATCAGTAAAACAAATAGTTAATCATTTAATTTGAAATACATAGATGTGTTTGACTTAAATACATTTTTGCGTGGCATCCGGTGCGTGGCCAAAGGTTTTTGGGAACTAATGCCCTATGACGTGGCCATAAGGACGCATCATCGTTCTTATTCTGGCTCTCAAATAAGGCTTATATTGAGATTAAATCAAATTTCAATGTGAAGTTTCTTAACCCTATTTAGTAACCTTTTTTTTTTTTTATCGCAATACCGGAGCTAATAAAAATGTTTTTCCTGGCTGATAGCAGTACTTTGTGAGTTTTTCACTCGACTAAAAACATTGTTTTATCAAATAACCACTTGGCTACAGTCGTCTCTAAACTTATATAATAAATGTGTTGTTTCTCCATTTTGCGATTATCTAGTTGGTATTAAATTTAAATTGAATTCAACTTTCCTTAAGCTGTAGAATCTGTGTTATTGCTTTCGGGACATGAATTCCTAATTGAGATCTCTTTCTGTATTCAATGAAAACACTGACGTCCCACTTTTGATTCTGGAGGAAAGTTTTCTAAAGAGACTAGCGAACAAAATCTAATTTGTTGTTCCCTGTGAAACAGACCATAAAAGTGTAGACGGCTCCAGTACAGTACCGAGCGTCAGACGTACCTGCCAAGTTCCTCCTAGAAATGACTCAACCAACTCAATAAAGGTTTTTGTCTCGGGCTAAACTGAGCGTGAAGACACCAGCTGAGATGTCACCAGCCAGTAAAATCTGATATCACCCCCCCTTTGAGGGAGTCTCCCACTAAATAATAGCTGCACTGTTTTCCTCCCCTTCTCTTGCACTCGGTATTGGGGTGGGGGGTTTGATAAGTACCGTGGCAATTCTCAGTGTGGATCATGATGAGGGAGGGGGGGCATTGGTGTGACCAATTTACATTCCTGTGGATCCTCCTGGACCCCCGACATGAGTCGCTTCCACCCAAACACAACTTGTCCCTCATTATGGAGAGTGTGACCCACGCTGGGGTAACAGAGTCACTTGATATGGATGAGAAAAGTGGGGCGACAAATGGGAGGAGCAGCGAAGAGGAGGCTGCAGAATAGAAGATATACAAAAAAGGGGTGTTGTGGTTGGGGGTTGGGGGGTGGTTCATGGCCACTTGAAAATCTGTCTGTTATTTGGTGAATGGGATCTCTGTCTCTGCTTAACTGCGGACGATTGTAATAAGTGAAGATTTGTGTGACGCCATTAGTGTCGTGCAGGGTGTGTTTTAGCTGTAAACACGACTCCCTCAGAGTCAATGAAGCCTCGACTGTAACATGACTCTTATTTACCTTCTCCTTCTGCTGCTGTCAACCTTGAGTGGAGTCCTAGTTGTATGTAAACTTTGTGTAAAGCAAAGAGATATTAACCATCTATTACTATTTTGGACGTTTAGTACTTTTACAAAGAAGGGAAAATATATGAGTTACACATGAAATATCTTACTTCTATGACTATTTTGTTTTACTTTTACGCAGAAAACTAGTTGTATTACGTCAACCAACAAGTGGGGGGAAAAAAAGAGATGTTGAGCAGCCTCTACCGGCCAGTTGGGGTAACTGAAAAATTGAAATACATTTTTTTTTAAGGTTAAATAATTACGATTTGGCACTGAAGAAACTCAGAACTATTTCTTCCATGAACAATAAGACTTTTAATAATTATATGTTTTAATTTCAGTCACATTGGATTCAGATACTTTTTGTTTTTTTTTTAATCGACATTTTAATGTATTATTACATCAGTGGGATCGTCATCCGTCATATTATTAAATGTAAAAAAAAAATTAACTCTAGATCCGGATCTGGAAAGTTTTTAAAGGATTCTTTGCGAGTGGACTGAGAAAATAAGTTAAATGTTCCTCCTAGTGAACCAGTTGTTTATTTCGTATTATTTGAATTCTAAAAGAATAAAATAGCAAATTATTTTATTGTAAATAAAAAAGAAAAAGAAAAAAGAAAAGCAATTTGAAAACTTACAAAGGTGTATACTTTATATAAAATACAATATCTGGTCAAATAATAAACGATGATTTATTAGAAGAAGAAAGTGTGTTTTGAAAATAAATTCGTAACCTATGGCATGATTTATTATTATTTTTTTTTAATTATTAAACATGAATTAAGAGTATTTACTGATAGAAACCAGTTGTGATATCTAAACAAAATTTATTGAAATAATAATACAAATAATGTAATATTTAATAGAGAATAAAACGAATGTTGATGCGCATAAAAGTATTACTACATTATATCTAAATTGGTTCGGAATAGTATTACCTTGACATTTACTCGGTAGAGATCGTATTTTCGCTTTGGTTTCGTGACGTCACGCGTGCCTTTGATACGATGAAAGTCGTGACGTCACGCGTCTCCCACCTGAGGAACGTTCGAGGGTCTTTCCTTCTCACTCCCTCACGATGCTTCCCGAGACCGTCTCCCCTCGCTGTAGCCCCGACATGTTCGACCAGGTCTGGTCAGACTTCGGTCGCAGCATCAGGACTAAAATGACTTCGATCAATTCGTGGTGGAAGGTAAAGTTTATTTTAAATTTTAAATTTAAATAACCATTTTAAAAGTTAGCCGTTAAGTTAGCTTGTTTGGCTAGTGCGGCTAGCATCCTGTTTGTGTTCACCTGCTGTAAAATGCAAGACGTTTAGCAAATATTTGATACAAATATAAACTATATTTATTAATTTTTAGTAAGATTATTAATTAATAAAGTTAAATTAAATTAGGAATTTGTACTTTTTATTTCCTCCAAAACTGTTAGTAGGAAGCGTTGGATCTTGTCGGTTTGTGATGACGCACAGCTGACACAAGTCACGTGGTTTTGACCTGAATAAACGAGAATTTTCCTTTGAATTATGGATGAAAAAGTTATAAAACCAGGAGGAAACGAAACACTTTCACATCAACTTCATAACTACTGTTAATGGTTGTCAAAATTTAACAATGAATTCACTTTTATTAGACCTGTATCCCTAGTTCTAAACGAATATTTTCAATATGTGTAGCAGGTTTTTAACCTTTGTGTTATCTCAGGGGTCAATGTGACCCGGAGAGGTCGAAAACGAAGGCAACACAAGGGATACCACAAAGATATTTGTTGTCAGGGCCTCTTTGTCAAGGGTTAGAGACCAAAAAAGATGCCTTTTTTTCCGTTAAAATAATAAAATAATAATAATAGAGATAGAATTTTGTGTTGTTTTACCTTTTATAGATTTTCAAGCTCCCAGAAAACACAAATTCCATCGACTTAATTATAAGTTTACCCACAACAAATGGCCCTTTTGTTTACTTTGAACGTTTTGAGGGGCCATCAAGACGGTGGAATAAAGAATAGATGCCTTTTAAAAGGAAGAAGAGGTTAAAAAAAAGATATCACTCAAACATAATGATGGTAAAGAAAAGTTTTTATGCCATGACGTAAAAAAAACTATTTTTTACATGTTACATTCCATCAATGTTAATGGAAAATTATAAAAAAAACAACTGCAGGATTATTAAGTTGAATCTGAAGCAGCATTCTTGCTATTTTATCACCCTATTTTGTTTAATAGGGTTTGAAAATAGAACAAACAGTCAGTGTTTGTCATGTGATGCAGTCTTTTACAAAATGAGGAACTCCAGTGTTTCGGAGGAAGTTGGCAAATACGTCATTTTGGATTTCTCAATATCAGAAAAAATAGGATTGTTAGAGAAACTACACCCAATATACGACTGAATCTTCGTCACGACTGTTTCAAGACAACTGACCCTCATCACTCATGTACGCCTTTACTCATTTTATCACCTCTCCGACCTTATTGGTCGGAACCATCTGCCCGCGGCGTCACTTCCTCTTTCGAAACGGATGCAAAACACAATTTCTGCCTAATTTCTGTGTAGGTTGTTAACTACGTTTCCTCTGCCCGACAGGCTGCCTTCCCCATCTCAGTGTCTGCGTCCATGGCTGCCGATGATTACAACCCCGTGAGTTTCTCTTTCACTTGATACAAGAATTTAAGATGGAGAGTCTAGTGGTGGCTTTCGCGGAAGATTTATTTTGTGGTTCTCAGTTTCTCCGAAGGAAAGTTTTAAAGGGGAACTAACTGCGGGTGTTTATATTACCTCAGATATTCTTACAACAAAGAAAAAAGTCATGCTAGTGATTGTAAATTAAATCATAGTCTTCTTATGGGAAGTTTTGAGATATACTAGAGGGAGAAAATAAAGTGGAATACATCCTTTTTAGATCAGCTACTGTTGAGCAATGTCCAAAACCTCTAGAGTTGTCCATGAATGTTTAGTTTTTTAGATACAATTATCTTTTAAAAACATGTTAAAGCAGTAAGGTGAGATTTTAACCTTATTGTTTTGCTTTTCTGCAAGAATTTCTTTTAATTTTTCAATAGTACTCAGATCATTTTTGAAACTACTAAGTAGACAAACAGTGGTATGTTGCAGTTGTCTGATTCTGACACTAGGGGGAGCCAAAAAACGACATGTTCCACCTTACAAATTGCTGCTTTAATTTGAAAGTAAACTAAGCTACGTCTATTCTTTCTGTAATAACTTGAAAATGTTAGACTCTATTCCAATTAAACAGACTGTATCAAGTATAGATGAGTATTTGTTGGTGCTGTTCTGGATCCAGAAGTCCGGTGGTCCTTGTTTATTCCCTGTGAAAGACTAGCGATCTCCCTTCTTGACGGAGGTCTGCCCTCTCTGAGTGCTTTCATAAAAATAATAATAATAATAATAATTACAAACTGTTATTTTTGTCGTTGTTATATTTTTTTTAAATGTATTTCTTTAAAATTATAAAAAATGTCATTAATAATATTAATAAAAATATACCCCAGTTTATATATTAAAAATATATATAGTAAAGTATTCATTGCTTCATAAATTCATGAATATATATTTTTTAAATATGTATTGTTGCTTTGTGACCCTGGTCTGGAAAAGCGCTATATAAATACAAATTACTTACTTACTTACATTATCAAACAATTAAAGCTGAGTAAAATGTTAAATTAAACCGAGGACTATATATTTAATTAATTGTCATTCACATGACCTCACAGGTTTGACTTTACATTAATATAATCACGTGTTGTTTTGTAAAAAGTAAACATACATATGTACATTTTTGTCCGACTAAAGATGGCATTGATAACGTTTATACAGTCACACCAGGTTCTTATATCGGCAACGAAAAGTAGTTTTTTTTAAGTTTCTTCGACCGATGATCAGGAGAAACACAAACACAGCAAGAGGAGCAGCTTTCGGAGTGTGTGTTGTGTGTATACGTGTGTGTGTTGTGTGTATATGTGTGTGTGTAAATTGACAGTGAGAGGCAGGGTAGAAAATGCATGTGACATTTGCTCTCAGAAACAGGATGTTCACGACTGCTGCTGCTGCTGCTGCTGCTGCTGCTGCTGCTGCTGCTGCTGCTGCTTCTCACACTCCCACCCCTCAGACCTCCTTTGTCTCCTTCCATCCATTCTCTGACCAACACTTTCTTCTCTCAGGTTTCACTTCGGCACAAGTCCAAGAAGAAGAGTCGTGGAGGTGAGTCGACCTCTTCCTCGTCCGATTCGTTTGACGAATCCAGATTGAGTTTCTTCATTTCTTCTTCTTTCGTTCTCCGTCCACAAGGAAATGGAACAATGAGCAGAAGGCGGATCTCCGTGAAGGAGCTGGGTCACCCGGACCACCAGGGCTGGCTCTACCGAAAGAAGGAGAGTAAAACCTTCCTGGGGATGAAGTGGAAGAAGTACTGGTTTGTCCTGAAAAGGACGTCGCTGTACTGGTACAACAACCAGCTGGTAAGTTCCAGATAGATCTTTTTTTTTTTTAATGTGAACTTTTGTTGCACCACAAGCAGAAGCAGTGACGGAATTTTACCGCATGAGACGGCGTCGCTTTACTGTGTAACAAGTCATAGAACTGTAGTTATAACAGCTTTCTTCTAGGAATTTTAAACATTTAGAAACTATAGAAACTTGTCGTGTCTATGTTTCAGTATTTAAAATTGTTATTTCTGATAATAAGTGGAATATGAAATGGAATTAAAATGGTTGGAACGGATGATTTATATTAAAACATGGCAAGAATTCAAATTAAGTAAATGAATCATAGTTTTTGGAAGATTTCATCTAACTTTTTAATTTAAATTGTGATGCAAATTAAGGGTAATTTATTGCAACACAATCTAATCATTTTGTAATGAGTCTGATGTTTAGGAAAAGTAAATATACATATATAACTGCTGATTTAATTAATGCATTTTTTAAATAAATGTATATGTTAAAAAGTCTTTTAATCAAGAATATGCATGTAAAAGAGTTAAATAAATAAATAATACATTTATTTATATTTAGAATAAAAGCTATTTTTTTCATTTTATTAAAATTAAATGCTCAGAGAAATTCTAATTTAACTGTATATTAATTTATATTTCTTTTCCAGTTTAAAATCACATTTTATTTAAAAACATTTTTTAAACAAAATCAAATATTTTTCATTACAAGTGTGATGTTAAGGAAAAATACTTATACAGGGGGCGAAAATACTTAGATTTAAATTTAAAATAATAGCTATTTATTTTATTAAATATCTCAGATAAATGATATTTCAACTATATATTTATTCATGTCTTTTCCGGTTTAAAGTCACATTTTATTTAACAAGAAAAGCATGATATTCTTATATGTCTTGACCTCATACAGTTCAGCTTACTTGTTGCATAGTGTATCTTTTTCTTTCTAAATGTATATAATAAATTATTTCGGGTGATCGTTTGGGTTGAAGTTCTATATTTTTTAAAAAACGGCCACAGTGCCAGGAAGTGGTTTCATCAAATCTCAAACTAAACTTTCACACTGTTGCTCAATGTTTGCGGTGCAGGCGGAGAAGGCCGAGGGTTACATCGACCTCACCAACTTCATGATCGACAGAGCCATCGAGTGCAAGAAGAAACAGTAAGAGAAACACACCGACACCCCGACACACCGACACCCCGACCGTGAACCATCAGCCAGCTTATGCAACCAAAGTCCGCTTTTTTAAAAAGGAAACTGCCGAGCGGTGGTTCCTCTTCGTGTTGCTTCATCAACAAATTGTGTGACTTGTGATTGACAAACAAGTCGATGGAACAACTTAGTGGGGAATGAGTTTCGTTTTAGCTTCCAGGTCAGTTTAGTGAGAGAATAATGAAACTGCAAACCACAAGTTTAAAAGCATTTCAACCTCATTTGTGTGGATTTTTTGTAAGAATCTACTTGAAACTTGGGCTCATTCTTCGTTCGTCTGAAACGTTTAATAGCGACACAGCCGCTAACATTTCCTCAGGGGCCTCATGTTCTAGAGGGGCTGCTGTGAGGGGCCGTCAAGCTAAAATAAATTAGCAAAAAGTATAAAATCAGATGAAAAATATCAAATATGCATATATATATAAAATAAAAAATAAAAAAAATAAAAATTTGATATAATAGGGCATTTTTCTATTTTAAATGACAAAAGCCCTAAAACAAAAACTGTATTGTCATCTTAAGAGACTAATGTACAATAGAAATAAATACAAATTAAAATTCTACTCAGGCTGGAGAGATACGCTAATCTCATGATACGATTTGATGCAATTTGTTCAATTCACGATACGATATATTCAGCTCACGAAACCATACGATTCAATACAAAATATTCAGCTCATGATACGATTCAATATAATCACTTCACGATATGATTCGATTTATCCAGCACACAATACAATTCGATACGATATATTCAGCTCACGATACAATTCGATACGATGTATTCAGCTCTCTATACGATATATTTCAGTACACTTTCAAAAGGTGAAAATTTGATTTGATTTGTATTTTAATTGTAAATAAAAAGAACAAATGATTGTATTTTACACAGACTTAACTGAATATAGATAGATTCATGATTAAAATAACTATTCTAAAAGAAGTACAGTTAAATATGGATATATTTTGGTAAAATAAATGAAAATATATATCAGTGCATCAACATATTATTCTTTTTTCTCCAACTCTCGTTTCTACATGATTTTACCTGTAATGTCTCACTTCTACTCTCATTTCTCGCTCACGACACCGGCTTTAAAGTTATTTATTTCCAATCAGTGGGTGAAAAGGAGGAAGTTAAATGTCACCCTGTGCAGTGATGTTTCCATGAAGGGAGATTTAATCTGTTTATCTGTTTCGAACCCCCAGTGCCTTCAAAGCCTGCCACCCTCATGTCATGATGTTCTTCTTCGCCGCCGAGAGCCACGAGGACATGAACCTGTAAGTCCCTCGGATCTTCCTTTTGTGTCGCGCATGTGTGTCACGAGTGTTTTCTCTCTTCATCTTCCTCAGGTGGTTGAACAAACTGGGACTCGCCTCCATCAAGTACGAGCCCATCGAGAGCAACACGGCAGCAGGTGAGCTCTTGGTTACCGTAGCAACGCTGTGACTTAACTTAACTTCTTCTGTGATTTCTTTTATGTAAGAGTGTTACAGCGAAGCCAGCGACCACGAAGAGTCGGAGAGCACGGAGATCCCGCCGCCGCCGTACTCCGAGCAGACCCTGGGCGACTCGGTGGACGCGCCCGGTCCACCCGGGAGCACCAACCAAGGGACCCTTCCCCCGCCGTACTCGGCGGCGCCCCCCGGCGACGCCAACGGCTCCCTGTCGTCCCCCGTGAGCACCATGACCTCGCAGAGCTCCGCCTCCTCCCTCACCAAGAACCGGCAGTCCTGGCTGGACCTGGTCTCGCAGGCGGCGCCGCCGCCCCCCGCCGCCGCCGGGGAGATGGTGTGTTCCGTCCAGGTTCACTCGCCGCGGCCGGCGCCGCCGGAGGAGGAGGACGAGGACAGCGCCTCCCAGCTGTCGGATAGTTCCGGCAGGACCAGCGTGGCGAGTTCTGCCGCGGAGGGGCAGGAACGGAGGAGCGTTGTAGGAGCCGGAGATGAAGGTGAGATTTTCGGAATTTAAAATATTATTGTCGTCGATAAATTACAGATATTAAGATAAAAATCGGACTAATTTCCCCCGTTAATAGCATAAAATCCACATCATTGTTTCTGGCTCCCCCCAGTGTTAGAACAGTGTAATTGCAACAACATAAACCGACGTTAAAAAAATACATGTATACACATATATTGTCGCTCTCTAATTGAATTCTTCAAACGTGTGTTCTCCTCAGGACCTCCGATCAACAGCACGGATGAGATGGAGAAGCTCTACATCCGCTTGAAACAGGCCAGCCTCTCGCCCATCGGGGATCGGAAACCCTCCACCAAACGGGAATTCCGGGCCTCGTTCGTAAAGCGCTGTAAAGACCAGACGGTGAACAACAAACTGCACCTGATCAGGACGCTCAACAGCACTTTAAAGGTAAATATATTCGGGGGGTTTTAGGTGTTTTTTAGGTGTCGATAGTACAAAAAATAACGATAATATTTCTTATTTTTCTCTCAGAAATGTGTCTTTAAGAGACGTTTTTAAAGAGACGTTACCTAATAAACTCACATTTTTAGGCTTAAAAAAATCTAGAGTGATTATTGTAGAAGTATGTTAGCTATAACTAATATTGTATTTTGTATTTTTGAATTTGCCTTTTTTAAATGTTGAAGCTTTGAATTGTTTTTAATAAAATTTAGTTTTTGTTGTTGAAGCATTGAACACATTTTTTTTTTAATAATTGAATTCAATCATTTGTCTATTGAAAGGTTGGGTTATTTAATTCAATCATGTCAAAGGTGAATTTTGTTTTAATTTTAGGGAATGCATTTTTGAATTTTTGGAATAAGAATATCAAACTTTATGTGTGGGAAAAAATGAATGAATAAAAAACAAAAAAATGACCCTTTCCATATAAAAAAAAAAAATTTAGTATATTATTTAGTAAAAAAAAATTCAACCTTTCATTATAGAAACAATACAATTAAAATGTTAATTGTTTTTAAAGTAGTTCACAGCCATCCTTGTATAAACGTATTGATTTGTATTTCTTCTCTCAGGCTAAAGAGTCAGAACTGCACGCGATCGAGCAGGTTTTGTCGGACGTAGATCTGACCTCGACTAGATTCCGAGAGTGGAAGGAAGCCAACGTTCCTCTCCTGCAGGACATCTGTGAGAAAAGCGGCCAGCAGGGGGCGTCAGAAGAACCACCAGTTTCAGAACCCATCGTTGCTGCGTCACTGGTGGAGACGAGTTTATAGAAAAAAAACAAAAAAAAAAACACTCCAGATTGGACTCAAACACTGTTGTTTTTTCTACTGATTATTTTAAACGTTACAATGTGAAATAAGATAATTATTTGTTTTTCAACTCGATATGTTTCATGTTTTACTGCTGTGAATACTTTTTTTTATTTGTTATGGTTATTTGTGAGTCATTTTAATAACATTATTAAGCTATTTTTTATCCAACATTTTAACTGCTGTTTGTTTTTTTCATTTCATACAGTGCACTGTGGAGATTTCTTTTTTTATTGCCGTAGAGAGTAAACAAACCGTGCCTATTGTCATGTGATTGTCGCACACCTTTAGCTTTTGCTACTAAAAAACCTGGAAGTTTATTAGTAGCGATAAAGTTCGAGCCGATCATTCTAGAGTACATATCACAGCTTTCCGAGGTTGTTCGACCAGATAACATTTGGAGCCCAAAAGCCAAGCTCTGGAGTTACTTCTTGACCACTTTTTCTATTTCCATGCATCACAAGTCAGTGTTAATAGTTTTACAGTGAAATGTGAATTTTTTCTGTTACTTTTGGTGCATTTTTTTGTACAGTTTGTGAGTAAATAAAAGCACTGTAATATACATGAGGGTTGTCAGTATTTAATGAAGGAGTTTAAATGAAGTCAAGAGGGTAGAATTCAATGATAACTACACAAAACTACATTCATGCATTTGTTTCTTCTCGTCTGGACTATTGTAACAGTTTGTTTTCATGTCTTAACAAGAAGGATCTGTCTCGCCTGCAGTTGATTCAGAACTCTGCAGCGAGAATTCTGACCCGCTCTAGTAGAAGAACTCACATTTCTCCGGTCCTTAAAACTCTTCACTGGCTTCCAGTTTCTTTCAGGATCAACTTTAAAATTCTGGTTCTTACTTTCAGATCTATTCATGGTCAGACTCCTCCTTGCATCACTGATCTGATCCAGCCTTACACCCCAGCTCAGGCTCTGAGGTCTGTGGATCAGAATCTACTTATGGTTCCTGAACACGGTTCAGGACCAGAGGAGAGAAATCTTTTCAGGCTGTTGCTCCTAAGCTTTGGAACGATCTTCCTCTCTCTTTGCGCTTGATGGATCTACTGACTCCTTTAAGAAACATCTTAAGACGTTTCTATTTGTTCAGGCTTTTCCTTGATTTTCTAGAACTCCTGTTGTGTTATCAGTTTTATCTTGATCTTTAAAGTATATACTTTATTGAATATTGTTTTGATTGTTTAAGCGCTTTGTGACCCTGGTCTGGAAAAGCGCTATACAAATAAAAATTACTTACTTACTTACTTACTTACATTAGAATCATTTAAGTGTTGTGGAACTTTCGGGTGTAGTTCTCTGAGCGGCCGCCCGGGGGCGCAGATGGCGCCACCGAGTGCCTGCGCCATATTGCCAGTCTCCTCCATCTCGCCAGACGTCGAGCATGCACGTCCCAAACCTCTCACCAAGGAGATACTCTTTTAAATTCTAGCCGCCTGCGAACCGCAAACACCGCACCATGGAGGCAGTAAAATCCTTCAACAATGAGGTTCGTTCCCCAAAACCTTTGTAATTATGGAGAAAAACCCCTCTTTTTTTTCTCTCCCACGGTTGCGCTAGCATGTTAGCATTAGCTAGCAACGAATAAGGTGTTTCTATAAAAAAGGCCTCGCGTTGCAGAATATTTAAAATCGCGGATTCTAGTCTAAAAAATCAGGTGGAATTTAAACTTGGTTGTTATTTAATAACCACAACTCACACCTGGGGATATTTTTAACAGCTAACGATAATGGCGATTAGCTTACCGGTGTCATGCAATCTGATGCTAACAGTGCTAGTTAGCGAAGCCGCCTTATTAATGTGGTAATAACACAAACACGACAACATCCGCTGCGACTATTGCGGTCTTCAAATAAACACAAACGACTGAGGGATCTCATCTTTGACACACACAGTTTCACCAGATCGAAGAAATCGAGTTGCATTTCGATGCATTTAGAAGGTGGTTATTACAGCTAATGGTGTTAGCATTACCGCTACATTCGAGCATCACACGACCTGCTGCAGAGAAGATCCACTTGTAAATGTAACCTTTTTAAAAACACTTATACACAAATATATATCAGCTACAGACAGGAACAATCTAAATATCAGTTATTATAGAAGATCAAGGATGCCCAGGTGTGGCTTCTTTTTTTTTAAAATAGTTTTTCTAATTGAACCTTTCATCAATATTTGTAAATTATATTAAATAAGTAAGTAATATTTATTTATATAGCGCTTTTCGAGACCAGGGTCACAAAGCGCTTAAACAATCAAAACAATACTCAAAAAAGTATATACTTTAAAGATCAAGATAATACTGAGAACAACACAGGAGTTCCAGAAAATCAAGGAAAAGCCTGAACAAATAGAATAGTCTGTAGCTGAGCATTGCGAATAATCTACACACAAACCTGCAAAGGCATTTTTTCGTCCCACATTTATTGACTAATCTTTGGCCACTTGTGTAGCAGTTGAACAACACAATAACTTAATTGATGTATCTGACAAAATGTTGTTTTCTTTTCTCCCCCCCCCCCAGCTGTACTCGCTCAATGAGTACAAGCCGCCCATCTCCAAGGCCAAGATGACCCAAATCACCAAGACTGGAATCAAAGCTATTAAAGTAAGTATGGTGTCAGAGGGAAACGACTTAAAGAATAAAAAAACTTAAGAGACAGTTTCATCCCATGGAAATGCCACTTACAAAATATCGTAAAGCCTAACATCTTAATAAAGTGGATAAAGAAAACATGGTAGTAAGAAAATTGAAGCAGTATTTCAACCCTTCGCTAAGATGCCTCAACCACAAGTGGTGTATTTCAGTGACAGTTCACTAATAAAATATTATTTAATGCCTTCAAGGATCATTTTAATGAACGCAATAACTTTTGGATCTCAGTTCAACCCTCGTTTTTGTTTCCTGGCAAAGAACTGATTTTTCACAGATCGTTTCAATAACAGTATTTCCATTGAAAGTTATACACGTTTATCTGATAATAGCTCGAGGTTAAAAACTATTGGAAAGCAAGCAAATAGATACTTTATTGATTCTTTAGGGAAATTAAAATTCCAGTCACTCGAAAGCAGCCGGCAGAATAACAACGTGTACAAAGATCAATAAGATTATAAATAAGAATATAAGATATGTAGGAAAATAAAATCCAGTTCACTCTGCTTTGTGCACATATTAAGCAGCAGATACTTGTGCGTTCTGTGAGCTTCTCTGTAGCACAACTATGGACAGAAAGCTTAATATTGGACATGCATGAATGTTTGAGTCGTGTGCGTCTGGAGTTACCAATATAGGAGATGTATATTATATTAAGCTGTATTTTTACTCTGATCAAATCATTCAAATATAATACATATCGCAACGATGGGTAATTTGTTTTTGTTGTAGTCAAATATTTCAATATTTTTGATTAATAAAGTGATCATCATGTAAAGGCCGACAGTGTTAGTCCTCTCTGTTGTTGTAGTCCCTTTTGTTCTAAGGACTCACCTCTTGCGCTCTCCACTTATTGTCTTGTAGTTTATACAACAATATTGATTCACGACGTGTCAACGTCACTTTTTAGCTTTTGTTGTATTGAAGCCGGTACATTTTGTAATTCTGTATGTTGTCATTGAGTAGGAAATATTATTTCACATGCTTGTAAACAGTGAGTCAGTGAGTGAGTGAGTGGTAATAATTATTGATTTTTCTGATGCGTCCTTTGCTAGTTCTTGATTTTTTTCAATATCATGAATTTGTTTTCTTTGCTTTTGTTTGAAACACAAGACTGACCTTTGTTGTTAGTGGAGTTGTTTGATCCTCTGTGTCAGTAGGCAGTTTATTATATAAAATCAGATAAAGGCATCAAAGAAATAATTGAGTTTTAAAGTACTTTGAATAAGCTTTTGGTTTTTAAGCGAAATATGAAGCTGAAGAAAAGCAAACCAGTCATTTTTGACATGCCAAGCCTGTGATATCTTATGTATCTGGTTTTAACATAGTTGCGACCCCAAAATACTGCGTTATAGTATAGATGGTAGAACTTGAAGAGGTCTTCGACAAGAAGCTTTACAGTATTTCCTTTTTCTTTTGAGATACAAGTCTGTTAGTTCTGTTGTTTGGTGCAGTCATCCTGTTTCTAAAAATATAACAATGAGTGATCTGAGAGATGGGAAAAGTTCATTCTGGTGATAAAAGGGATCCCAGATATCTGCTATTTAGCGGAATTTCGCTTTTAAGCTAAATTATTATTATTTTTTTACTTTGAATTTCCACATTAAACCGCTAAAACGTTTGGTTTGAAAGCCAGTCTCACACCATGCGTCCCATTGGACATTTCTCGTACTTATATTGACCAATTTAATACTCTATATAATTATTTTTCATCGTAACTTAACATCAACTTCAAACTGCTGTCCAGCTATCAGTTGTTCGGGTTTCTCCTGTCATGAGCCACACTCAAATCTGGAAAGTGATCGCTTAACTTAACAGTACATTTCCAAATGCCATCCAGAAGGAAGAAATAAACTTCTGGATCTCAAATTAAGACAACTTTCTATCATTCTTGGATTCCTTTGTCATGGTCATTCTCTATACTGCTTTACACAAAAAATGGTGGCAGGTTTAATATTTGATAGAACAGAATTTAATAACATTTGAATTTAGAATTTAATATTTGAGCTGTGACTTAGCATTTTTAAACCTTTGACAATGATATGTATAAGTATCGCAAGTTACGATCGATGAATGTCATGCATGACTAACATGCATCAAGTATTTTCAAACGTGAGACCAAGAAAAAAAAATACAATGTGTATTATTTTTCACCTTGTTTTCAACCAAAAAGGTATTATTACTTGTACACTTATTAAAGTGTTATACAATTCCCCTAATTGATTTTTTTTGTAACTGGGATCCCTGAAAAGAAGACATGTTTAGGATTTGTGTGATGCTACGGTTTGGTATATCTCGAAACTACAAGGTTTCACATATTTTTTTATGGAGTAACTAAAGTTTGTTACTTTAAACGGGTCAAATGGCTATTTTTCTTTAAAAAATGAGAGATGTTACGTCATAGTGGTGAAGTTCTGTCCTGCACTGAAAGTCCGAATTGATGCTTTGTGACACGGTTTCAATCCAACTTTTCCCCACAAGATTAATCCTAAATGTATTCCGGGAGTTCAGTTGTGGTCTTAAATTTCCTCATAATTGAGTTTGAAATGGTTGCAGCCTTGAGCCACGAATCCCCCCCCAAAAATTCCATTTTCGAACAATGTATTTCCCTGTCGTGTTTGAACTGTTTGATGTTCCTGTTGAATAACACATGTTTCCCTTCCCTCAGCAGCTCTCCCAGCTCCCCCAAAGCACTGAATGTGAAGCAGGAGGATGGGGTGGAGAGAGTTACACAAAGATAAGAGAATCCTATACCAGCTTAGGTAGGAGTATGGGTTGTTTCACAAGGACGTTGGAAGCCGAGTCAAATTACTTAAACTTTGCACAGAGACCCATCTCTCTTGTTTTGTTTTTCTTGACAAAAGTGATGATGCTTGTGCTTTTTGGCTCTCTACGGTGGTTGGTAGTCATTTGGTTGACGGGTTGTAACCTGATGTTTAGACATCTCTCAAGGTCATGTTGTGACCTGTTTGGATTTGTAGCTTGTATACATTGACAAAGAATTTCCAGGGATGTGTTGTTGGATTTGGGAACATAACTTCAGTTATGTTTAAAGTTGATTATTGGTTTACATTTTAATAGTCAATATCATAGAGTTTCTATTGCTCTTTCATGAGGATTGAAGTTTGTATTTGTATCAACGAAGTTTGGCTGGATTTGTCGGGCAAAGAGACTGGTTACCTGCTCCTTTTTAACTGGAAATGGACGTCCACTCACATGTATTCTAGTCACACGTGACACAACCTCCTCTGAGGTTTTTCTCTGAACAGACACATCATTAGTCCTCTTTCCTCATCCAAGAAGGAGTCTCTGTTCGTAAACACCTTCACGGCTTAAACATTCCCACAATGCAGACGAGTTTTTCTCTTGAGAGTTTGGCACAAAATTATTCTGTTATTCGTTATTTACTGCAACATTGTGATGCTTGATTTCACTGCAATTTCGGTGCCTGTGTTTAATAGCTCAACAACGTATGTGGCGCGTTGTATGGCAAATACGTTTCAAGCCATCATTGTCTTGGACTTGAATGTGGGTTCTGACGACCTTTGTTCCGTTGACACATGTTAGCTTTTGATCTTTGACACTTTGAGAGACATCTCTCAGAAAGATCATTTGTCACTAGTGGGACTTTGCCTGATATTTTCTCTCAAGTTTTTATGCTGGCAATATCATAAGTTTCTAAAAGTAAACCAGGGCTGGTGATATGCCCTTTAAACCGTCTTTGCACCAAGAACCGGTTTTAATGTCAGACGTTACTCAACGGACCGGTCGTTGCCTTTATAATCAAACAAAAGAGAATTAATCCGCCTTAACTGTACTAGAAGCAATACCTCAATGATGCTGTAGCGAGCTGTCGTCCCTGGAGTCTGATCAGCAGTTCCCACTTAAAATTGTCAACAGAACTCGGAGGAAATAATTATCCAACCTAACTTACTAATGGTGCCACCTCCCATGATGCATCCCTGCCCAATAGTGAAAGCTGATTGGTCGCCTTAAATATGTCAAGGATATTTAAATGAACCAGAACCAGTCATTCTCTTGTCCTCGATTAGGAAAAAAAACAATCAAAACATGGTTTTGAACGGGATTAGTTGACATGAATCACACACAGTTGTAAATGAGTGCAGACGAGCTCCCGGTGAATATGTTTATATTTTACATACAGGTTTATTGAAACAAATACTTTATTTAAATAAACATTCATGGGCTCATTTGAAACCTCTTAAGATGAAATTTTACAAGAGAAAAACTGAAAAAGTAACTTAAATCACTGCGTAGTGATTGTGATAAAGATTGTCTGATTGTAGTCTGTTCTTCATTCAAATGTGAGGTTCATGTGTGCAACACACATGTTAGATAGATGGATGGATGAATGGATGGATTAAAAATCATATTTGAAGCTTGCTCATTATGAGAGTACTTTCAACATAAAACATGCTTTTTTCCCCTTTTTAACATGCATGTAAAAATGTAAGTAGGTCACAAGCTGTTACACTGAAGAAAAAATAGCAATTTGGCTTCATTGACTTAAAACCCCAGCTCTGAATCAGAACTAGCAAAACGGGTGCTGTTAGTTTCCCCTCATTCGATCGGTCTTATTTCCAACTTCATTTGACTTTTATTTGGTCGTTGCATATTCAATGTGTTCTGGTGGAATTCTGAATAGCTTCTTTCTGTGCTCCTGTACCTGTCTGCAATTGAACTTCTGCTTAAAAAACGATGATTTATTCAGCAGTAGTAATCTCTGAACACAAAAGCATAATAAATGAAAAAAATAGTTACATTTAAGGCCAAGCTTTAATTCATTGTCTATATTGACATTATGTACCACTTAGAATTCACCGTAAGGATATTGTTAAAGCCTGAAAATGGTATACGAAACACAAACAAAAGCGGTGGAATGATGAGTACATTATTGGTAAAAATTTGACTATATACTAACCTTTATTTAAAAACGACTATACATTAAAAAGTAAAAACTTTTAACCATCTTAATGGTGAGACAACTACATATTTAGACTATCAACGCAATCCTGTTGAACCTAAATTTGTCCCAATTTTAAACCCGTTTTTAACAGTTAATTGGAGATTTCAATGAAAAAATGGATATTTAAACCTTTTTTTTGCAGTTCAATAAGGAAGATTTTCTAATGCTAAAAAAAGAAGAAGCTTGGCCTCTTCTCCACATGTATCGCTTGTCTTTTTATTTGAGTGAATTGATTCGACGTGTCTAGTTACATCAAGAGACATGCATGTGAAATAAGTCGTTTCATTGCGCTTTTGCAATATATTTCAATAGTGACAGATCTTCAAAACATCTTTGTGCATTTGTTATAGTTGAGTTTTATATATTGATGACTTCCATGGCAAAGAAAACCTAGTAACGGTCATAAAAGTAAGTCTCTTTGAAGAAGAAAGAAAACCAACCGCTCATGTGGATGAGCACATTTATTGTTGATATCTTTTCGCTTTGGTAGCTGCAAAACCTAGCACTAACTTCCCACGCACATGAGATGGTTACATGACAGTGGTGCATTTTTGTTGTCAAATGTTGTCTTGTAGCTTGTTATGTTCCCATCATTCATCAGTTTAAAGTATCCCTGAAGTTGATCTTCCACCAACAAAGTATTTATGCAGCAATTAAACCCAAATTAAACCTGTTTTTATAAAGATAAACAGGCCCATTGGTGCGTCAGCTTTTTAATGTTTTAGTGTTCGTCTGTGTTTTAGGTTCGGTAGAACTTTATTGATCCCTAAGGACGTCTCCTTCGGGAAATTGTTTTTTTTCAATTAGATACAGCAATTATTCATAAAAAGAAAAATAAGAACAAGAACAGAGAGATATCAAGAGAAAGAACAAGATGATACAATTGATCAAAGACCAATAACGGAGACAAAGGATACAAATTTCTATTGCCATTGAAATCTTTAATCACTATTATTAGATTTAGCTGGAGCTGTAACCCTCTTGAAATGTGTTTTCTAGAACCAGGTTATTTACTTTGATGCTTTAAAAAGATTTTAAGTTTCATGTGCTGTTCCTCGCTATTAAAAAAGACGGACACTATCATAACACCGCAAACTGATTGTACATTACAACTTAAAGCATCTAATTCATTAAAATGGTTCATGAGTTACCCTCCACTTACTACCACTTTTTCATATTCGTAGTTCTCCTTAAGCTATCTTAGTCATTCTATCTAGTCATGCCTATCCTTCTTATGTCCAGAACCTCCTCAGTTTATCTCTCTAGTTCTTAAGCGCATCTCCACTTTCAACATCCTTCACCATATTTAAAGTAGAGCGGCCAAATGATCCAAGTCTTATCTCTATTTATTTGACTTAATACTTCACTTTTTTTTTTTAATTATATCAACAGTGGATCAACACAATATCATGACGTGAAATTCCTCCATGTAAACTTAATATAACCCATTTTTTCCTTCATATCCTCATCTTCCATATTCATGAATATTGGTGTAAGGAAATATTAATATTACGATATATCACAATATTTGTATTCCTTATAATCGATATATAATAGCACTGTAACGATAGTGAAGATGTGAGCGGTGTTTGGAGGAGAAATCATGCTAGAAGATACAACACCACTAACTTTATTGAGCATCTAAAGAAGAATCACAAGATTAAAAAGAAGAGCAGATCCAAGAAACAAGAAAGACGAAACAAAACAAGGCAGTTAACTTTGCTTCTTTGATCCGTAGAGACGAGAGAAACTTTCAGTCGAAGCATGAAAGTCAACAATAACAAACGTCTTGTTAGTGTTAACGTTGACTTTATCATTAGAATCTCCCTCGATCCAATAAATAGTGTTTGTCTTTAATACTGGTTGAATAAAGGCTGATCCGTGTTTGACGTCAGCAGATGCTCCACTATATTTAACCTTCACAAACTTCAGGACCATCAATGATGACACAAAAATAACTTAGGTTTAGTTTAATCATAACACAGTTTAACGCTTTACTCACTTACTTTTAAATCATGTTAATCACAGATCAAATGTTTTGGGTTTTTTTCTTAAAAAAAATGATAAATAAAATAACTTTGAATTAAAATAAAAATGTATATAAAAGGTTGTATATATTGGGCTCATTTTGACTTTAAAATAGAGTTTAAAGTAAAAACAATTAAACACTTACAGATGCTGGATATTGCATGTTGTTCCAGGTTGTTTGAGACTGTTTGTTAACGCACTTCATTGTTAATATTATTTTTACATTTTTTGTTAATATTTTGAGAAGCACTTAACTACAAGCACTTTCACATTTGATTAGGAAAAAGTATTTGCTCATTTCTTTGTTGTAAAAGCCAGAAAAAGTGTTGGAGAAACGATATATTGTTGTTTCTACAATATCGCAATATATCCCATAATACACACATGTGTTGTGATATGTATCGTGTCACTATTTGCTTGCCAATACACAGCCCTATTCATGAACCTCCCTGGTTGTTTTTCTACTTTTACCTGGTATATCCATCTGCACCGTATTCTTCCTGTGTCTTCTTCCTCCTTCTTTCTCGGAAGTGTAACCAGAAGATAATCATAATTAGAAGGAAAAAGCTATTTGTTAAGGTGTTTTTGGTCATTTTTCTGTTCTTCATAATAGCATATTATTGGGATGTTGGCACAAATGAACTATGTACCTCAGTACTTTGCTTTTAACATAATACATTCTGGTGAGATAATGTGCTGAATGTAAAGTAGACCAAGAAAGAAAATTCACGTTTTTTAACGTCTATCTTGTTTTCAAGCGTTATTTGACTGAACTACACTTGTAGCCTTTAATACTTCTAATACTGAATAGTATTGTAACTAAAAAGTTCAATCTTGTGTAGTTTACTTTCTTAGGAAGAGACTGCAATGTAAAAATTGTCTACAAACGACAAGATACTTCTATCATTCACGTCAAGAAAAAGTAATATTCTTCCAGACAAGACAAGTCAGGTTCTCCTCGTTTATATGTAGGGCTGGTTATAAATAATAAATATAAACTTCAGTTCTTCTGTGGCAGTGGCCAAAATTCTTCTGTTGATATCGGGCATTGAAACATGCTTCTTCTTTCCATTTAAAAAAACAACAACTTGATAACGTGCGTATTTTTCTGAAAAAATACTCACAGGCGACAAAGTGGGTGAACATTAGATTCAGTTTCACATGTTAGCAAATGTTATTTTGCACTGGAAAGTATTTACTATGAATTTTTCAGGAAAATGACTTGTAGAGGAAATTGACAAAAGCTGAAACATTTTACTCTTATGTTTGCCCTTGTTTTATGTTAATAATTTTCTTTTTTTACAATACAACTTTTAAAAAAGTAAAAAAAGTCTTGTTCAGAAACTGGTATTGAAGTGAAGGTATCTGTATCAGAACCACCAGCAAAGATTTCTGATGGATACCCAGCCCTATTTATACAGAAAATGTCATCTGTTATGAATATGCCGGTCCATTAGATTAACTTTGATCAGTCTACTCTTTTACCCTTGAGTTGTTGACCCTTAGGTTTGTGAGAGGTTACAATGTTGAGCTCCTAATGCTGACTCACAATTCATATGTTGGTTCAGAGGCAAACATATACCTACATATAGGCAGATACATCATTCTCTTTATATTACTTCGTACTTATTAATGTATATTGTCATTTTTACTTCATCCATATCTATGTTTTCCAGAGAGTATTAATTTTTTTTACAGTCAAGTAAGACCATAATGCTTCATGTTGTGGTTTTTATTGCTTTTGAAATGGTCTTTTTGAGTCGAATGAAACCGGTTAGAATAATTAATCATTTTATGGAAGTCCTCTCACGTGTTGTCTTGCAGTGATGCTTTGACCTATTAGAGAGATTTGACAGATGAAACGTTCTGAATCAAAGTTATCAGAAAACTAAAAGTGGTTCTAAGTTCAACATATTTCTGTTTGTCTGGTTGTGTTTACCTGCTGCTGAATTGGTATTTAATTTGTCAAAGATGACCAAAAGCTACCAAAATGTTTATGTTCAGATGTTTGATTTATTTTTCACATGAACGTTGTGTCCTTCAGGGAAACACTCTTAAGTCTCACTCTAAGACACACACCATCATGTTAAGTATATTAAAATGGTGGCTGGACTTTAAGTAACTCATAGTTGTTCCCTGTGAACAAAATTGTATTTGCAATTATCATTAAAGAGCTTTTACGTGGTAGAATTGTACTGGAAAAATGTATTAATTTAATTATTAGAATTACATCAAAACGAATGGGAATAAAATTAAATTTACAAGTATGTGACATAACAATTTCATGGTATCTATTATAGCAAAATTGCAATACTTAAAACTATTTAAAATCAAAATTTATTTTTTAGAGGGAAGATAGTGTGATAGTGTTTTTATTTTGATGCTTCCATACATTGATGTTACATTTGTTCTTCTTGATTCTAATCTTGCATATCATCTGTGTTCTGACGTGATAGTTCACGGCATCATAAATGAAATGAACCTGAATGAAAATGCTTCATTATTTCAGCCGTGTCAATTCAAGACCTGGTAAAACTTATTTTTATTCACCTGTCCTTTCCATGGCATTGGTTGTATGGACTTGATGATTCTTAACTTAACTTTCTGCTGCGACACCAGATGGATAAAACTGAATTCAAACTTTTATGAAAAAGCTCAGTAACCTCCGACTTTACCATTCAAAATATACATTTAATAAATAGAATTCAAATCTTTCAAAAACACCCTTACATTGACATTATTTCAGTTGCATTATAGAAAACAAACCACAAAAAATACAAGTTTAAAATGTATGGATGGAACTCCCTGTTAAGCCCAGAAATAGTGTTTTCTGATTGGACCAGATTTCCTTTACATTACCAAAGCCGGACTTGCATCACTTGTGGTTGTCAAATACTTTAACAGCTCCTTCAGAGTGATGGATTCCTCATGAGGCACAAAATGTATGTCGGTAACATCAATAGGGACTGTTTAACACACAATTACAGATAAAAATAGATTTATGGTCCGTAGGATGGTGGTCTCAAATTAAAGTAGATCTTCTAATACATGCAATTTGGAGATGAACAACAAAAAAGATTGAAGACAATAATCACATCAAACTAATATTTCTGTCAAATACACAGTTTGTTCGACCAGTGACTTGGAGGGCTGGATAATTTTGGCCCCTTGTTTAATGGAGGCCCCTGTCTTAACACCATAAACAAAAACAATAAAGTGATAATACCTCTTTTTCAATCTTTTGGCGGTTAAATGTCCTAGCATTAGTGACACGTGACAAAACTAATATTTGCACATCGATAAAAGAAAACAAAAGCTACATGTTACTGGAGGAATGTGGGACAGTTTAAACCAGGGGTCTCAAAACCAGTCTTCAAAGGGCCAGGGTGGTGCAGGTTTTTGTTCCAACCGTATAAGCATGTACAACATGTTTAACCAATGAGGTTTCACCTTAAACAAGCAACACCAGACTGACAAGCAACTGACACTCTGAAGACTCCTGATTGGGTTTAAAGGGATGCTATGGATTGGTTGGAACAAAAACCTTCAGGACACTTTGAGGACCGGTTTGGAGACCCCTGGTTTAAATAAAGCTTGCTTAAATAAAATACACTTTACATGTCAACTTCCTGCTGCTGCTTTTCTTTACCTTGACATGCATGAAATACCATTTTCAAAATAACCAATGATTTAAAATTTGAACCATGGTTTTTAGTCATGGGACGGGTACCAGTCCATGAGGCATTTATTGTTGGGTTTTACATAAATAAACAATACATTTTATAATGTAGGTTCGATTGAAAATATGTTTTGTTTTGAAAAAAAGATTGTATTTGTTCTAAAGTAACATTAGCCTGTGACTCTTGAAACCTCAGGACCTTCGGTTGAGTCAAGTTTAATCATAAAACAAACTCATAAACTGAGTGAAGAACTTGTATATCTAAAGGTTGGTCTTTGAATATCAGAATCAGAAACTTTTATTGCCAGGGTTGTAAACACAACATAGGATCTTTGTGGTGGCATTACAGATAATGAAACAATATAACAAACAAAATAAGCAAATCAAGATTTGCAATGTACTGTAGACCTTAACCGGTCTTCTTGACTTTTATTCTACTTTTTTTTTTTACATAAATGCTTATTCTTATTTAAAAAAACAACCCATCTAGTTATTAAACTAATCATATAATTACATTGTTTATTTTAATTCAGTAGGATTCATGCGTGTCTATCTCTAATATATATAATGCCGAAATACAGAAGGTCATTTTTAAATAAATTTCTACATGCTTGTAGCTTCTTGTTTTGTTGAAAAATTAAAATGTGAGTGTCGTGAGCAGATTTTGTATTTGCACTTGTGTGGTAAGAAATTCGATCGAAGCTTCTGCTGCGATGATGTTTTTTTTTTACACATTAATCTCAAAATGTTCCTCCTTGTCATTTGTTTCAGTTCTACAAGCACGTGGTTCAGAGTGTGGAGAAGTTCATACTGAAGGTAAACAGACTTTCACACGTCTAGCATCACACAGCTCTGCAAACATTGACTCTATCAGGGGGCAAAAGATAATCTACTCCTCAAGCTTGACAGATCACTGCCTCGTCTCGCTTATTCGATTTTGTAGCAAAACTGAAGTATAAGAAAAATGTGATACACTTTTAATCGTGTTTGCATTTCCAGTGCAAACCGGAATACAAGGTCCCAGGCCTGTACGTCATCGACTCCATCGTCAGGCAGTCGCGACACCAGTTTGGCACCGAGAAGGACGTATTTGCGCCGCGGTTCAGCAAGAACATTATCCTTACGTTCCAGCAACTCTACCGCTGCCCATCGGACGATAAGGTCTCAAAAACCTCCAACAGTCTTTAGTGCAAGTTTACTTTGCTGTTGTGTTAACCTTGTGATTCGTTTCCAGAGTAAGATAGTGCGAGTTCTGAATCTGTGGCAGAAAAATGCCGTGTTCAAGAGCGACATCATCCAGCCACTGCTGGATATGGCTGCTGGGATTGCTCCTCCGAGTATCACCCCCATCATGTCCAGCAGCTCCGCCCAAGTCAACAACACTACACCTGGTGAGTCTCTAGGGGTGTGTGGTGGCAATAATAGAAGGGATAGAAGATAACGATACGGGACCAAGATACTACAATACTGTAGTAACACGGTTGTATGTTTAGTATTGTCGAGCACTTGTCTCTGGTGCTGCAGAATTTACAGACCGCATGACTCTTGACGAAGTCGTAACTGCTTTCATTTATTTTGAACCGAAAATATGTACAAACAGCTCGAAAAGCAGCTGGAGTCAACTGTATCCTCTTGTCCTCAGTCATTTCTGGAATCCTGTGGGAATTAATCGTCAGTAGTGCAGAGACGTTATTAATGCTGTCCTCTACTGCTGCTAATATTTGCCTGTCAATTATTAATTAAACAGTCTAAATATTTTTATTTTATACACATTTTGATTACCGTAAATTCCGGACTACTACGGTGCGGCTTATTCATTTTTTTTTCGTGGCGGGAAAAATATTTTGCTCAGCAACAGTAGACCAATAGAATGAATGAGTAACTTTGTGTCAGCAGCTCCCTCCCGACTACGAGGAGAAACTTACTTCATTCCGCACATTCACTCAAACAAAGATAGCGGAGAATTCCATCGGGCCAGATGAAATCATAAATATGGATGAAGTACCTCTGACGTTTTGTAACGGACCTTCTCACATAACTCCTCGAGAGATCGTCACACACACATTCTTCATGGGGCGGAGCTCTGGTGCGGACTTGGTGACGCTCCAGAGTGACGGCATTAATTATAACAACACTGACCACACATGAAGCCGTTATAGAATTTCATCAAAATATATTTACTTAATAACATTTAACAAAAAGCGCTCCTTAAAGGAGGATCAATGAAACATGAACAAAACAACGAACACCCACGACACCCCACAGTCAAATCCCCGCGATCAGTGTCCAATGTTCAAGTCCATTATTGTCCAAAAAAAAGGCTGCGTTAAGTGAATCCTAGGTGAGGCGCAGAGACGCAGGACGGCCCGCCGTGAAGTCGCGTTTATCCGCGCAATCACTGCGTTACGATCAGGTGGAAAAAACCAAACTACTCATCCGTGTTGCCGGCGTGATGAAGAAATAATTCCCCGGTTGAAGGACACGGACAGTTTGTCCACCTGCCTCGTGCTTTTGTCGCTGGTTCCTCGGACTGTAAATATCTGAACAATGCTTAAGAAGAATAACACAGTGCTTTATTTATTCAAGTGTAAGAAATGGACGTGAATTACCGGTAGTTCATTTTTTTGGCTGTTTAAACCTGCGGCTTAAAATCAGGTGCGGCTTGTATAATTACAAAATTGATTTTCTTTCTAAAATTTGAGCATGCGGCTTTTAATCGGGTGCGCTGTAGTCCGGAATTTACGGTATATAAAAATATAGTTTGAAAGCCAAAAAAAAAGAGTTTAAATGTTGACCCCTGTTGTTCAACTCCAGGTACTCCAGCGACCCCGGCCACGCCAGCAAACATCGTCCAAGGTCTGCCCGACTGGGCCTCCCAGATCACCAACACGGACACTGTTGCAGCCGTCGCACAAATCCTACAAAGTCCTCAAGGGCAGCAGGTGAGGAGCCTCACTTGATCTCCGGCCAAACATAAACTCGCCTCACACACTTTCTTCTCCTGGCACCAGCTTCAGCAGCTCGTCCAGAGTCTGCAGATGCAGCAGCAGAAGCCGCAGCCGTCTCTTCTTCAGGCCCTGGACGCCGGCCTGGTCGTGCAGTTGCAAGCCTTGACGGCGCAGCTCACCGCCGCCGCGACCGCCAACAGCATGAACCCGCTGGAGCAGAGGGTCGCCTCCTTCAACAAGGTAACAAACACTCATTCATGGCTGCAGAAGCCCGGGTCCGACTTGTCGTCCTTTCTCGCTGCAGAAACTTTTGGGTCAGTTCGACTTCGGAAACGACTCCAGCCGCGGCGAGGAGTCCAAGAAAGATGGGTCTTCGTCTCAACTGTGAGTCGGTTTTTGTTTTGCTGTCAAACTCGTGCGTCTTCGACATCAGTCGCCGCCGCCTCAGTGCCGGGGAATCTAATCTGTTTGTCTGCCGCCCGCAGGCCGATGGTGTCGGAGCCCATCAACAGCTCTCTCTTCCACCAGCTCGCCGAGCAGCTCCAGCAGCAGAACCTGGAGCAGTTTCAAAAGCAGCTCTTGGAGCATCAACAGAAGGTGCTTCTTTCAAATCAACATGAAACGTAATAGTGTTTGTTAGATGAGAACGTTTGTACTTTGGGATGTTTCTCGGACCAGCAGCTGACAACGATTGGTTGATGTTGAAGCTGCACACGTGTAAACTCATGGCCCGCGGGCCAACGCTGTCAACCAAGTCATTTTATGTGGCCCAACGGATGGTTTCCTCAACAATGTTGGTCCCTTGTCTGATAGAGTTTGACATCGCCTGTTTTACAGGCTATGGGCATGGACACTCAGGACTCCATCTTTGGAAAGGAGAATTCTGTCGCAACTGGTCAGAGCAGTGGTCAACCACAGCTCCCTGAGCAAGACAACAAGATGGATGATTCCATGGACAACCAGCAGCAGGTATGTCGGTAGCTCTTCATACAGTCGTGATGTTAGATAGTATAATAATAGACAGACGACCTGAAAATGATTTTGAAGATACACATTTCATCCAATTGTTTACTTGTACTTTATAGGACATGGACCTGGATGATGGCCCTGATGGCATGGAAGGAGAGATCTTTGAGCCGGACGATAAGAAGACTCGCTCCAGAACGCGCTCTAGGTCACGATCAAGGTGAGTTTACTTCACGATGTACTGTTAAAATGTTTATAGTAAGGGATGCTAGGGCTGTTAGAAAATATCGATATGGCGATATAAAGCGATGTTTTTTTTACCACGGTACTTCATTGATATTTGACAGCAATGTGTCATAGAAAAATATGTATATATAAATGTTTTTTTTCATATTTTATGTGATATGTGTGTTACTAGGTTTTTATATATATTCTTAATTTTTTTTACCATTAATTCAACAGATTAACGTTAATTATTTGTTGCAACTTCCAGCCCATAGATGGCAGCAGTCATTACGTCCCTCCGCAGCTAATTAAACATTAAAATGACTGAGGACGAGAGGATACATTTTTTGGTAAAAAAAAAAAAAGAAAGTAGTTACGACTTCTTCAAGGGTCTGTCAAGTACTCGACACTACTTCCTACAGTATCACTATATATCATATTGTTGTCCCTGTATCGTGATGAGTATCGTATTGCCAGATTCTTGCCAATACACATCCCTAGAGTGCTAAGTGCGATTCTTATTTTATTTTCAGGTCTCCTAAAAGAAGAAGGTCCCGCTCTCGCTCCAGCTCCCGAAAACGGAAGCACCGCAAAAGGTCGCGCTCACGTTCCAGGGACCGCAAAAGGAAGTCGTCCCGGTCGTACTCGAGCGAAAGACGGGCCCGGGAGCGGGAGAAGGAGCGGCAGAAGAAGGGACTTCCCCCGATTCGATCGAAGACCTTGAGTGGTCAGTCTGGACTCTCACAGTGTGACATCTTCGTGGTGTTAACCGTTTGACTTTGGTTCCACGCAGTGTGCAGCACAACTCTCTGGGTGGGTCAGGTGGACAAAAAGGCTACACAGCAAGATCTGACCAACCTGTTTGAAGAATACGGTCAGATCGAGTCCATAAATGTGAGTTTCTGAGAAAACTTTTTAGATTGACATACCATTTAGGGTTCCATTTATCAGAACTACATCTTAATCCCCGTCTCCTCAGATGATCCCTCCTCGCGGCTGCGCCTACATCTGTATGGTCCACCGTCAGGACGCCTATCGAGCCCGCCAGAAGCTGAGTACCGGCTCGGTCAAAATCGGCTCAAAGGTCATCAAGGTACAGGTTTCTACTCATGTCAGAGCGGCTTCGACGTCTCCTTGTGTTTCTAACCGGATTACTGTCCCGCTCAGATCGCCTGGGCCTTGAACAAAGGCGTGAAGCAGGAGTACAAGCAGTTCTGGGACGTGGACATGGGCGTCACCTACATCCCCTGGGAGAAGGTCAAGCTGGACGACTTGGACGACTTTGCCGAGGGAGGAATCATTGACCAGGAGACGGTGAACGACGGTGAGTGTTCGTCGTGACGTTGCATCTCTTTTGTCTTCGATTAGAGACGTTAAATGGTTTGTGTTTGCAGAATGGGAAGCGGTTAAAAACACAGAGTCCGCCAAAGAGGCCGTCAGCCAGCCGCCCAACACCGAGACCGCGGCTCCCGTGAACACACAGGCGGAAACATTCAACCAGCAGGTCACCATGATGCCTGTGCAGGTGAGGAATACTGCCTTTTAGCTCCGATTTCTTCCTGCTTTTATCCCTCAACTAGAAGCTTCAGTGACATTCTGCCAGAATTCCAATCTTTAATTCTTTGTATCAATCTTCTATTCAGCTGCCGGTGGCACAGGCCGTCCAGAACGCGGTGGGTCTGGTCCCTCCCACGTTCCCGGTCAACATGGGAATCCCCCCTCCTGGCTTCGGCCCACCTCCACCGTTCATGAGGCCGACCTTCAACGCCTCGCAGCCTCCTCCAGGTAAACGGCAACGAACGTGAAACTTGGAAACAGAACAAGTGTCTGACGCTCTTGTCATTTCCACCCGTTCAGGTTTCCTTCAGGCGGCCCAGTCTGCGGCGCTGGCTTCAGCTCCAGCTTGTGAGTTTTTATGACTATATTTATAAACCTCTGAGGTGATGATGCCATTTGGGCTAACGTTTCGCCGACTCTCGACTTGCAGCCCTGGTGCAGACTTCAGTGGCGAACAGCCAGGAGAGCGTGAAAGACTCGCCGTTCGCCGCCATGATCCAGACGAATAGCGGCATCCCCGCCGGCTTCATGGCCTCCGCCATCCCCGGGGCCGGCGTGTTCAACCCGGTGGGGCTGCAGGCCCAACAGGCCGTCGGCGACAAAACGCAACAGTCCGAGGGTCTGGACGCTGCGGAGCTAACGCTGCAAGGTATCAAAACATCAGTGATGATTTTACACAAACCTCATTTTCACAATCCACTAGATGGCACTGTCTCTGTAATCTTGGCCTCTGAACCACTAATTCACCAAGTGATTTTCAAACTAAGAGCGCCACCTATTGATCTGTGAAAATGACTGTTTCATGAACCTTGAACGACCTATTCTATCGAACGTCGTATTTAAGTCTCGCATCATCTCATCTCTTCCACAGGCATGCAGAACGCCGTCCGAAGTGGGATGGGTCTTCTCGGCATGCACCCCACGGCCTCCCTCCCTCACCCTCTTCACCAAGCCGGCCTGGCGGCTCAGAGACTTCCCGGGATGTTGCCTCCGAACCTACTCCAGGCTGGCGCCGCCGCCCGCTTCCCTCTCCTGCTGCAGCAGGGCCACGGCCAGCAGCCCCCCAACCTTCTGGAAGCTTCCCTTCACGCCCGGGTGAGAGCCCCCTTCCCTCAGCTCGACCCCTTCAACAGACCGCCCGCTTTCAACGACAACGCACCCAAGGCGGAGGAGTCGTCCTCCGCTGCCGACGAGGGCAAAGACCAGGACTACCGCTTCCCGCCAATGGAGAAGCAAAGCACGGGTCTGCTGAGGACCCCCCCGCCCGATCACCGGGAGAATCATGGTGGGGGCGGAGGAGGAGGAGGTGGTGTTGGAGGAGGTAGACCACCCTTGCTTCAGACTCCAGGGACTCCGACTCAAAGACCCAGTTTGCTGGGGCGCCTTCAGGCCCTGGCAGGCTTCACCCCTGATAACCGCTGGAACCAGACAAGAGGGGACTTTGACGAGCGTGACGGCATGCATGGGGGTCCGCAAGCAGCTTCTGGACCGCAGAAGGGCTTCCAGGAAGAGCGCCAACAACCTGGGCCGACCTTCCCCAACCGCTTCGACAGCCGCCCCGCTGGTGGTCCGTCTGCAGGAAATCCTGGTCTGCCACAACAAGGGTGGAACCGAGGCGGCGGTGGTGGTGGCGGCGGCGGCGGTGCCCCCAGCGAAGTACATCAAGACCTGGACGAGCGCCGGCGTCCCTGGGACAGACAGCGAGACCGAGACGAGAGAGAGTTCGACTTCAGGAGGGAGATGAACGGGAACCGCCACAGTCGCGACCGCGACAGAGAACGAGACCGAGAACGAAGCAGAGACCGACCCCGAGAGAGCGAGAGGGATAAAGAGCGAGAGAGAGAGCGAGACCGAGACCGAGGGGGGTGGACTCCCCTCCTCCCCCTACCCACTCCACTCCTCCCAACCCCACCGCTCAATCCCAACCTGAGCGCCAACCAGGGGAAGCCCTTGACTCCATTGAAAGCTAACCCTCAGAATCAGTCACGATTCCAGTCCCCTCTTCTGCCTGAACCTCCATCCAAACCTTCTCTGCTGGGTCAGCCACCGCTTCAGGCCCCAACCAAGTCCACCCCTCCTTCACACAGCCAGGACCCTCACACCGAGGCTCTGCACGAGTCCCCAAACAAGTCTGTGACGCCTCAGGTGCCGTCGCCTGCTTCTGTCTCGCCACCCCCTGAAGACAAGGAGGTGACACCTGCTGTGGGGCAACCGTCACCCCAGGAACCCGAGACCCCCACCCCGGTAGAATCACCATCCCTGTCCGTGACCCCGACTTCTCTAGGAGAAGAGTCCCCTAAACAGGCCTCGACAAGGGACTCACCTGTGGCCTTGCGGCAAGCGTCCCCCGCCATTGAAGAGACCCCCTACCGACAGGAGGCGCAAGAAAGTCCACGACGGGACGAGAAACCAACCCAAGTGAAACCCGCTTCCCCTCAACCGCAGTGTGCTAATGGACCCGAGACGGACTCTGTGGCCGAGCCCACCCCTGAAGCGTCACCGGAGTCCGCTCCGGCCCCCTCCCCTAATCCTCTGCTCGCCAAAAGCGAAGCGGAGCAGGAGCAACAGGTGGTCTCTCCCCAGGACGTAGACAGTGAGCCGGTGGAGGACGCTGCGAGTCAGCCAGTAGTGGACACTGTCCCCGACACTGAGGGGACATAATCATCACTCAGTAGGTAAAAGATCATTTTGTAAAGTTGTCTCTTCTTCTCTGTGCTCATGTCAGCAACCATCAGCACCACATGGGACATAGTGACTCACTGATTTTAACCTCAACAACACTCGTGTACACAGAACCCACTGATAGATCTGTTTGTCTTTGATTTTAATGGCCATTTTACCAACATTTCTATCAAATTTAACCTCCCAAAAATGTTTCAATTGTGCGAGTGGGAACTCTTGTTTTGACCTTCCTATGGAAGAGACGAAGAGATCCCGGCTATTCAACTATGGATTGAAGTTTGTACTTGAAAAATGTTGCTGGTTCAATTGTTGTCTCTTCTTTTTTTAAACGCTGCTGTTTAAAGAATCACGGTGCCCCCCCACCCCACCCCCCCCCCCAGCAACGCTTTCTGTCGCACGACAGAACCCGTAGTCCGACGCTGGCCGCTTATATAATTGGAGCCATCATAAAAATGTTGTATCCCAAAAATAAATGTCTGTAATTTGCTTCTACTTATTCCCTGAACACTGACAGACGTAGAGGACGAGGGAATACCTGGATGTTTTAGTGTGAAATAAACATGCTTTTGTCTTTTTTAAACACATGCTTTAGGACTGCTTTCTGACCCCCGGACCAGGCGGAAAACGTTACGTTACACTCTCGCTTCAGGCCGATTCTCAAATTGCTGCGTGAACATCCAACCGCAGAGCACTTTTGTCGGATTTCTTTTTTTTTTTTTGTTTCCCTGGAGCTTTTGCTGTTTGCGGATTGGATTGTGCCTTTTTTTTTTCATAAAAAAATGGATTTGACATTCACGATGCTGCCCCCCAAGTCTACCGCGGACTGTGTGTGACGCTTCACACCTCGCGCCGAAGTTGGTAGCGGGACGGTGTGTACAGCACGACAAGTGTGTAATCTCATTGTTGAGTGCATGCAGGCCTGTAGATCAAAAAAACCCTCTTGTCTCCTCTTCATTTCAGGCTTGTAGTGATGTTTCTGTTGACGTACCACTGGCTAGATAGAGCACTGTTCTCTCAGACCACTGCAGGAGCTGTCATGTCCAATAAAAGGTGCATCCATAATCCCCACTCCCCTTGTTATTGTCAGGAATCCTACAACTTTAACTCACTTTTACTAATGTCCAACCATTTATTTTTTTCTTGAAGCATATTCACACATACAGTAAGAACGACTCGCTATAATATTGAAGACAATATGACAGATTTTCCTGGTAATTTTGCCAAAAAAAGTCGCTTCCAAATCTGATCAATATCTTGAGATTTCCTAATTTCCAGTTAGAAAATTTTCACTCAACAAAATCTCATTTTTATCATAAAAAATGTTGTTTTTTTTTAGCATAGAGGAAGTAGCTCTAGACATTATTGTTTGTGTTAATTCAATTCAATTCAATTTTATTTAAAGTGTCTTATCATAACAAAGTTATCTCAAGACACTATACGGTTGAAATAAGACTATAGTTGATTAAGGAAAATTAGATCCCAGCAATTCAATAAAGAGCAAGAAGCAAAACACTGTACAGTGAGCTATGGCGAGGAAAAACTTCCTTTTAGAAGGCAGAAACCTCGAGCGGAACCAGACTCATTGTTGACGGCCTGCCGCTTTGACCAGCTGGGAGGAAGGATGGGGGGTAGACAGATGGATAAGGAGAGAAGGGAATCTTAATGAATTAATTAATCTTTAATGTATTTATCTTAGTTTTGTGGAAGTTGAGCGAGGTTGGTAGATTTTAAATCGGATGCTCCAAAAAAATCTGGATTAGTATTGACAAAAAAATAATCTTTTCATGAAAACTATATTTTGCTATCGTAGATTCAGATCCATTTCAAGATTTCATTGTTGCTCACACACATGAAAACTCAGCAATAATGATAGGTTGTCATAGTGACGTAAAAAAATAAATAAATCAAATAATAACTTCAGCCTTTTCGATCCGAGACCCGTTTTGCAGCTTTTTTTTCTTTAAAGAAGATTTATCACCTCCAGGACGACGAGTCCACTTCTATCAGCCCAGAAACAGGCGAACCATAAACGTAAATCCTCGACCAGCGAGGTCCCACATCCGTCTGCCGGGTTTATCCGAGGCACCTTATAGGGGAAGGGACGGATTAAATTACGGAAAACCTATAAAGCTTTGACTCATCCTTGTTTAAAGAGCTTTGGCTTGAATACAATTGAGATTTATGGCCGTTTTGTTCAGGATTTACGTGGAAAAAACAGTATGATGTCATGTTTGTATCACCTGTTCAACAGCTGGTACAAGAAGGACAAATTCATAAAATAAAATGGGCGAAATAAACCTCGTTAGATGACAGTTTCAGGCTTAAACCAGACTAGCAAGCAGAAAGAGAGTGTAATTGATATTTAAAAGTTTCGCTAAAGGACATTGATGGCACCTCGACATCCAAATTAAAAGGTTTGCGCTAACGTACAGCCAATACTTAGGTTGGGTAATGCCCTTTTGGCCCAGAATCCTAAACTTTCATTCATTCCTTCCATCTAGTTGGCTTGTTCATAGGTGTATTCTGTAGAGTAGGCGAGTAGTAGTACAGTCCAGAGACAAGATCCTAGTCCTACTCATCTCTGAGAACGCAAGTTACTATAAGAAAAATACCAAAGTATCTGGACTCTTTGAGATATACTTGGTCATCCAGACAAGATTCGGAGAAGACAGTTGAGGTACCTTTGGTACTTGTCCTAAGGGACCAGTTGAAGTGTTGGCTACAGCCTCATAATACCAACCAACATTGAAACCAATTAAAGTTTAACAAACGCAACAAGTTGCTGAAAGACTTCTAGCAAGCCTTGATCACCTCACTAATCCAGCGGAACAATGAACGAGGTCCACCTTTTACGGTCTTAAAATCTAAAGACCGAAACAGTCTCCTTAATAGATATGGCCCTTTAAACTGTGAAGGTCATCCTAACGTCCTTGACGATGCCAAAAGAGTATGTGACGACAAAGACTACAGGCCACACTAAAACCTTTTAAAGAGAAAAGTTTCAGATTGAAATATCTGACGAACCATAACCTCAAAGCTTTCTCTATATCCTGTGACATTTGTGGGGTAAAAAAGACTTTTTGGAAAGGCTCGTTAGATGTAGCAACAAAAAAAAACGATTTTTCCATTATTCCTTTTTCCGTTCAGCACTTTCGAGAGGCGAGTACCACCTCTGACCGAGTGGGGTCGCTGTTGCACTGCAGTTCCAAAGGAAAGCTCTGCAGTGCTGCAAACAAACAAATAAAAATGCCCCTAGTTCTGTTAAGATGTTTATCTGCTGGAATTTGGAAAAAAAACACATCTTTTGGACTCGGGAGTAGAAAACTGTTGTCAGGCAGAAATAAAAAAAGAAGTTTGTTTTGGGATGGATTGAGGCTTCATTTGATAAATATACGCTTCTTTCCACACAAGACTGCAGCCTCGTGGCTTAATTGATTCCAGCCATTGATTAACCCTAAACCTTTTGTGAGGAACAAACGGAAACCATTGCCAAGTGAAGACGGAGAGAATGCTGGGAAAGCAAGTCGGATAAAAAAAAGAAAAAAAGAAATCGATTCCGCTGCTGTTAACTTATGCGGCTTCTTAGGGGGTTCTTCAGGTGGCTTCAAGCTTCAAGGTGCTCTTCACACCCGGGACTCTTAAAGGGTGCGTCCGGGATCAAGCCCGGGAGGCGCCCGTGAGTCAGCGCCCCCTGAAGCAAGCTAGTGGTGGGGATTAGCGTCTAGTGATCCTTCTGTCCCCAGTGGCGGAGCAAGTCTAAGTCACCCTCCAAAAGAAGGGCTTCTGAGTCTCGGAAGAATAAACCAGAGTCCTGCCCAAGTCTGTCATTCACTCGCCACACTGGGAACATTATGGTCTGTGATTCAGACTTCTTGAGTGCAGATGTAATCCCTGGGTCTGCCCCTTGGTCTCCTCCCTGCTTGATACACTTCCCAACGGAAGGCTTTTCAGGAGATATCAATGGTGTTACTCAGATCCTTTGAGGCCCGGGGGCCAAATCTGGTCCGACAAGTTTTTTTTATTTGGTCGGCCGAATCGTCTCAAATCAAAAGTTTATGTTGTTACTTATAAATATGTCCGTGTTTAAGATACGGAACAAAGATTTCGTTGATGTCAACAATTAGAGAGAGATTTCCAATAACGTTTGGTAACTATACTTTTTATTCAGCCTGTGACCATGACTACCAAAATATCTTGGCCCCTAACTCTAATCAATAACAAGAGGCCTGCCGATCCACAGCAGGTCCATTTTTCTTTGGAAAACCATGTCAATCTAGTGGGGACGAAAACCTTCAGACAGGAAGTTGATCCATAAAAAGGAAACGTAATCCCTTCACCTTTAAACAAAAAACAAAACAAAAAAAAAACAAAAAAAACCACGGTACCTTTGAATGCCAGTCCTTTCATAATCAAGTGAATCTAGTCGAGACAACCCTGAAGAACAATGGGGTCCGGCTAGGAAGAACCCTAACCCAATGTAGAGACTTTTCTTTGGATCATGACAACTAACTAATTTGCATAATTGTCCAAGTGATGCCTAGGGCTGTGTTTTAGCAAGAATCTGGCGATACAATATGTAACCTCATACAGTATATTGCGTTCCTGTAGATACATTCTTATATAGTATTTGTAGTATTGTCGAGTACTTGACTCTGGTGTTGCAGAATTTACAGACCACATGACTCTTGACGAAGTCGTAACTGCTTTCATTTGTTTTCAAACCAAAATATGTCCAAACATCAGCTTTTAAAAGCTTCTGGAGTCGACTGTATCCTCTTGTCCTCAGTCATCACGCTGAATGTTCATTTAGCTGCGGAGGACATAATGTCTGCTTTTGGTTTTGTAAGAAAAAAAAAAGGATTAAAAATACTTAAGTAGCTTTTGATAGACAAAGAGTGAAAGCAGGAATATGGAGAGAAATCCAACCTTTCAGGTTCATGGATGTGGAACATGTTTGAGGGGGGTCGTGGTCTAGATCAGAATAGGTCAGTTCTTTCGTTGGTTAACCATGTGGTTTAAAGCACTTTTGGAGAACCGAGGAGTGGTCTTGACACCTGCAGCAGCCTTTTTTGTTTGTCCTCTGTTGTCTTTAGTATTTGTATTCCGTTCACTTCTGCACTGCAGATGTCTGCGGTTCATCCACTCCTGCCCTTACGATCGTCACGATCTCATTCTTCTTCAACCCTTAAAATTTTCACATCGCGTTCTCGCTCGGAAAGATAAGTTAAGCTGCACTGTCGACTGTTCCGTCTGCCAGGAGAAGCTATTGTCGCATTGTCGAACCGCTGTTTGCCAAGTGTGTGTGTTTACACACGGAGGGGAGTGTGTGTGTTATCAGCGATTGTAACGTCGGGTGTGTGTTTACAGTGTGTGACGAGTGTCACACAGAGGCTCGGATGAAAGTGTGTAGTGCAAACATGAGGTACGACGACAGTTGCTACCTTGTAATTCTGGTATAACTCTAGTGGCCGACGAGGAGATTGCAGTTCCTAGATACTTCTCCCCGAATGTATATGGTATTAAACTTCAGATATTTATTGGTAACATTTACTTTTTTGTCAAGTAAAATACTGTTTGATTTAAAGCCTCTAAAGTTGAAAAGTAACAGACGAGCTACGCTACATGGAAAAAGGTATGTCTTAGCTTTTTTAGCCAGTAATGCTAAGGCTAATGGCTAACACCTATGTTTTTTTCGGGATACTTTAAGTCAGGGTTGTCCACCAAACAAGCGAGGCGAATTCAGTAATTTCAAATAAAAAACAAAATCTATTTATTTAACCAGTTTTAAGAAAAATCGGAAACTTCTTTCCGATTTTTGGTATTTACGAATTCAAGATGTATTCGCTTTAGAGGAACCATTGTTCCTTCATTTATACGAAGCCACGTTCGTAAGACGTCTTGCACAAGGGCACTAAAAGCGACTGGGGTAACACTAAGCTACTTCTGCTAGGTTGATACAATCCTTTACTGCCCCCTATTGGTGTGGAGAAAAAACTGAAAAAATACCGTAATGTGAGAAGAAATGCAGATGTTATACTGATCTAGACAAAGGTTCAGATAACTCCACATTACCCAGTATCCTTTGCATCCCTTTTTTTTTAAAATTCTAAACATATGACTCAGTAGAAACGGGTTCTTACATCACGCTTAAATCACGGATGTTTTTTTCCACTCGAGGGCGCCGCTACACGCCAGCAGACACTCCATCTTTTCCCCCACGAAGCCTCGCGACTCTGTCATCGCGACGACCTCTTTGACGGGCGCTTATTAACGCTGACTCACCTCCTTTCCGCAGACGCGACACCTGCTTCATCAAAACAACCTCACGGTTTCCCATCAAACGCTGCACGGCGCCCCCTGTGTGTGCGTCTGCGCCTCACGTGCGAGAAGCTATTTGTTCACCCCTGGTTTTCCCTGTTCGCGGCACGACTGTTTGCTAGCGCGACCGCTGGTAATTAGCCCTGAAGGCATCTCCGTTGTCTGCGGGGTTTACTTACGGGTGTAAGCGACGGGATCTCCCCGGAGACGCGTCACACTGAAGTGTGTGAAAGAAGGAACTAAAATGGGGGAAAAAAAGCGGGGAATACCTGAGTCACAGGGATCTGTCTGAGAGAGAGAAGATGGTTTTATATAGTTCTGGAATCAAACCGTCTCACCTGTGTAGAGAAAAGAAAAACATCGTAAAACACAAACGGCTCAGTGAAAAGATGGCTCATCCTTATTTTTCCAGTCGGCCATTTTCTCTTATTTTCCCTCCATTTTTCAACATGAAGTTTAATCTCTTAAAGGTCGTTTTGTAAAGTTTGTTATTATGATTTAAGAGGAACATCTTAATCGATGTAGTCTTTCATTTTTCCATCCATTTTTTTTAAAATGAAAGATGAACTGAATTATTCTCTTAAAGGTCATTTTTATCAACAAAGTTATTTCAAATGTTGTAAGAAGCACATCCGAATTGATATAGTCGGCCATTTTCTTTCGTTTTCCCTTAATTAAATCTCTTAAAGGTCATTTTACAAAGTAAGTTATTTTAAATGTTTTAAGGACCTTTGATATAGTCAGACATTTTCTATAATTTCCCCTCCATTTTCTTTTACATAAAACATATGAATTTATTCTGTTAAAGGATATTTTATTATTATATTACTTAGTTATTTCAAATGTTGTAAGAAGAACATCTAAATCGATGTAGTCGGCCATTTTCTTTCATTTTCCCTCCTTGTGACCCTGGTCTAGAAAGGCGCTATATAAATTTTAGATTATTATTATTATTATTATTATTGTATTCCCAAATATTAACAGTCTTTGATCATCGTTTAAGTTTTAATTGCTTTAAAGTAGTATTACTTTGATTGGAATAGAATGATATACAATTTTCATCATAAATATTTATGTGAATTAATCATCTCGACTAGTCGGCCATTTTCTTACATTTTCCCTCCATTTTTATGATTGATTTATTTTGTAAATTAAGATGAATTATTATATTAATATGAATAATTTATTAAAAAATTTAACAAAATACTTGGGCCACATTAACCCTTGTGTTATCTCAGGGTTAACGTGACCCGATGGCCCGGACACAAATGTGTTTGTGGTATCCTTTGACCCAGAGACAACACAGGGGTTATTTAATTTTTAAATACTCATGTTTTGTTTCTAGGTTATGGACCTTAAACATTACATTTTTGTTTCAATAAATGAGTTTAAATGGTGTTGTCGAATAAAGAAAATACTGCTTGAGCACTTTTGCTCGAGTCGATGATAAAACACTTCATGCTACATTAGCATGTATCGTTATTTTTTCAAAACCCTTACCGGAAGGCGTAATAAAATCAGACTTTGTTGCGAAAAAAAAAGTTTTTTGACGAAATCAAAGTAAAGGTTGATAAAAGGAGTCGAGGAAGAAAGTGCAGACATGATGGAAGAGAAAAATCTGGACTTTTTAAAAATCAAAACGTCAGAAAATAAGTTTGAAGATCAGTAGAAAATAGACCACGATAAAAATGTACGATAAACCAAAGAGTATTTTTGAATGCAGGCAGAGAAATGTTTTCAACAGAAGGTCAAACATCTGAGTCTTAGTTGAAAAACTTGTACTATTCGCAATATATATTAAACCTGTTTTTGCCAATTTGTTTCAAAATAAGCTCAAATAAGTCTAACTCTTAAGTTTAGTGTTAGCAGTTAAGATAGTGTCAACCTAATGCTAACTCCTCATCTCGCTACTAAACTTTTGAATACATATTTTTATACTTTTCAAAGGTTTTTTTTAATTTATGTTGGGTTTCGAACGTCTGCGTCAACTTCTATACTAACTGTTTTACTCAAATATTAGCAGGTGGAACCGTTACTACTATTTTACCTCAGTATTTTTCATTTGCTTCCATTACAACCTCTCGCTCATGTGACTTTTTGTTTTTTCCATGATGTACGATTCTCTTTCCTGAGGAAATCAAAGCTGACGTAAAAGAAAAAATTGATTTACTACTTTCCTCCGGGTCTGGTTGATAAATAAGCCCTTGTGTCCTGTATAAAAAAAAACACCCGGTGACTCACCGTGACAGTAAATAAGTGTTTATGAATCGACTCATTATATTGGGCGACCATTTGCATAAACAGACGACGGTTGTCGGGCTGAAGGGCGAAGAGGAGAGTCAGGCGCCCTCCTTAAGAACTGTTGACCCGTGTTCAGGGACTCCCTCCTGCCGGTCCTTCAATCTGCCACCTTGTCAATATCGCCCACGAGGGTTCCCCCCCCCCCCTGACCGCCGCCATTAAACATTCATGACCATGTTTATTCATGACCGGCTCACACCAGGGACGTCCACGTGGATCACCGCGTAATAGAAAAGCTGACAGACTTCCTGTCGGTAGAACTCTCTGGAGTCTGGACTTCAGAACATCTGTGACCCCCCCACCCACCCCGAGGTTCTGCTGGTGGCCTGTCCGCCGACGTTAACCCGGGAGTGTGTGTTTGGATTAAAAAGTCAACAACCCTTCATGAGAAATCACAGGAAATGCTCTGTATGTTTTTTCGCTCTTCCTGCTTCTGTCACCGTGAGCCAAACATTCCGTCAGTCAAGGATGACACACCGTTGTGAGCCGCCAGATGTGTTGAGTGGATAAGTGGGGATTTATTTCATACTTTCTCACTCGACTCTAGTTGTTAAACGGTGCCCTAGTCGTGAAGAAATACTTGTATCTCTTTTGTTTGTAATGGATTGTCTATTTGATCCCGACCACTGTATGTCTGTCGCCTTGTGTTTTTCCTTTAGCTCTGTTGTTTTACACTTTAGTCAACAATTGCTTCTAATACTGCATTTATTTAAAGGTGTTCCATGACACTCTTGAAATATGTAGCTTTTACGCAAACTTCGGTGAAACTTCGACCTGAGCTTTCTCCAGTTAAATCTCTAAAATCTCCTAAACTTTACTAGTCTCTATGATACAAGTAGAAGACAAACAAATCACTGTCTCAGAAACTACAAAGTTCTCAAGATACGTTCACAATCCGGAGGGTAGGGTGGTGTGTTTTGGCAAGAATCTGGCGATACGATACGGTATCACGATACAATATATTGCGATACTGTACTAACAAGAATATATTTGTAGTATTGTCAGGTACTTGACTCTGGTGTTGCAGAATTTACAGACCAGAAGACACTTTTCATTTGTTTTGAAACCGAAATATGTCCAAACATCAGCTTTTAATTGCCGCTGGTAGTTGACTGTATCCTCTCGTCCTCAGTCATCACAGAATTTCAACGTTTACTTAGCCGCGTAGGATGTAATGATATCTGCCATCTAGTGGCCGGAAGTTAAATTGAAACACAAAAATGTTCAAGGTGTGAGAAATCTAATTTTTTATAATATAATATATAATATAAAAACTTTGTTTAATTGTTAACCATTAAGGAACGATGGTGAAAAATAAAATGAGATTTAAAGCCATTTGATTACATTTTAATCGATACCAGTGCCGTCAAATATCGATACAGAATCGCGACGTATCGTAATTGTTTCGCCTAAATAAACCCCACCTTGGTTGCGAAAAAACTTTTTTATGACGTAATCAAAGTAAAGGTTGACAAAATGAGTCGAGGAAGAAAGTGCAGACATGATGGAAGAGAAAAATCTGGACTTTTTAAAAATCAAAACGTCAGAAAATAAGTTTGAAGATCAGTAGAAAAAAGACAACGATAAAAATGTACGATAAACCAAAGAGTATTTTTGAAAGCAGGCAGAGAAATGTCTTCAACAGAAGGTCAAACATCTGAGTCTCGTCTCAATTATTAAGGTTGGCTTCAATAGTCCTCGGCGTATCTAAGCGAGATCAAAGTGCTCGGGTCGCGGCGGCAGACGTATAATATAATGGTTTAATTCGCAGGTATGTTCCGTCTCAGCGCCGCATAATGAGCAGATGCCGGCGATATTGTGTTTACCGTGTGGAAGCAGCTTTCTGTCTTGTTTGCATAAATTGTGCTGAGAACAAAAGAATCCGCAGCGTCGCCTAAATCATGAAGACTGATGTTTTGGTTTTTTTTTTTTTCTTTCTCCGTCTTCGTGAATCCACAAAGATGTAATTAAATCACAGATGAATCACGAAAATGCTTTCGCACGGGACGTCTACGGTGGCGCCGCATGTTCGCCAGAAATGAAAGAGGAAGTCGAAAAAACTCTCCCCGGGGCCGATTCCATGATTAAGAAGATTTAATGGAAAAATAAAATCCTTTTTTATTCGTCCTCTAGTGCTCCATCTTTACGGTCACTTGGGAGTCGCGCTGGTTTTGGATAAACTGCTACGTTTTTCGCCCACTAGGGGGACGTCATCTCAACTCGCTGCTATTTAAACGACTTTGAGTCTCTCCCTGATGACTAAGCTTCTCATCCAGTCTCTAAGAAATAGGGATTTATTTTGTTAAAAACATCAACTGCAAATGACAAATAAACTAAACAAAGATATAATGATGTTACTTTACATCAATGTTCCCCAACCCCTGGCCAGAACACCGGTAGTGGTCCGTGAGGCCTTTATTACCGTGCCTTAAAGAAAGAAAAAAATAAATTATAAAATTCTGCCTGTATTGATTATTAATGTCTAAATAGCAGTTGTTTTTTTTTAAAACTCATTCTTTAGAAAAAAAGTAGTTTCAGAGTACTCACACATTAGTAAAAGATCTCTAAAGTCAAGCAGACACACACATAGAAAACACCATCGTCAGCATACAATCAAATATTCAATATTTTAAATGGAAAAAAAAGTGTTCATGTTATTTATTTATTACTTTTTTATCTGAAGGTCGGACCATGAATATAATGTCAACATTAAACCGGACTTAAGTAGAAAAAAAAAAGTTTTGGACTTGCTTAAAACAACACAATCCGGAGGGATTTTTGACAATGTAGTCAAAAAAGTTGCAATGAGCTGTTTTTGCCAAGTATTTTCAAGTTTTGAATGTAGTCATTAGCAAGAAGATGCTATGTAGCTAAAGTTGTTGTTAGTTTTGTCTCTATTCTCTGCCAGCAAACATGTATTCGCTACTTCGTTCTGGATACGACATTTGGATTTTGTTACCTGTATTGAGTTTTGTGCGACCAAACTGTAAAATTTTGAAAAAAAGATGATGTCATAGCCTTTCACCGTACTTTCACCCTGAAAGTTTCCCCAGCGTCCTAAAAATATTAACGCGAAATCTTGATTTTGCTCACTATGTTTTTGTTCCTTCTGTGGTTTGTGTACCGCGCATGAGCTTTTTTTGCCACATTGACAACATTGTATGTGAAGTAAATAATTATATTTTTGCACCAACAAAGAAATTTGTATTACAGCATTTTTTTTAAATGTATCTGGTAAAAATCTTTGCATTATATTAAAGATCAAAAGCAGTTAAATGAACCAAGAAAAACAAGCTGGTAGTTGACTGTATCCTCTGGTCCTCAGTCATCACAGGATTTCAATGTTACCTTAGCTGTGTAGGACGTAATGACAACATTTAGAGGCCCGAAGTTAAATTGAAACACAAAATTGTTCATGGCGTGAGAAATCTATTTTTATTTTATAATAGATAGATGGATAAAACTTTATTAAAACCCGACTTTGTAGCGAAAAAACTGTTGTAAGGCGTAATCAAAGTAAGGAAGATACTACCCCCTAAAAAAAACAATGTAGTCAAAAATGTTGCAAAAAGCTGTTTTTGCCAAATAATTTCAAGTTTGAACCAAGAAAAACAAAAGTTAAGTCGGTTTTAATCAGTACGAAAAGCTACCTTTTGATTAGCGACTGATTTCCAATCTACTAGCTTAACGCCGCTAGCACGATTAGCCGTATCGCTCGGGGCGATGACGTCACCGGCGTCATATCGCCGCACGCCTTCTTACAGAACAATCGGAAACGAAAACAGAATCGACGTCACGTTGAGGTTTTTTTTTATTTTTTATCCTAATCAACGTCTTCACCGCACCGCGACCTCGACTCAAATCTCGCCGACTCATCGTTCTCCGGCGACCACATCCCACGCTCTTAAAGCATCGATAAGTGGATCTTCACGTGATTTAAGGATCTATTATGAGCTCACACGCCTCCCTACTATTGTTTTTTATATCACGGAGAATAAATCATGTTCTGCTGAGACCAATAAGACGCAACATAAAGAGCTTTTTGTGTCCACACACACACACACACACACACACCTCCACTTGTAAACAAAGCAGTCCAGACAGCTTCAGGAGGGAAGTATCAGCTTCCATTACCGACTCAAACGGTTTCCTTAAAATCCAACGGACGGACCGCTTTGTTTGGACGGGTTCTGTCTCCCTGTGAGAACCGGTCGGATGTTTTTCAACGAGGACGTTTTACCAGCTGTTGGTTCAGCTTCCTCCACAAAGTGTTTCTCAGCAGGGAGGCGGGAGGTCCGACACCTTTAATGAAGCCAGTAACGTCAACAAATCACGCTCTCATTAACCGTCGAAAAAGGCTAATTTAGCAATTGTTCAAGGACGTTAATACTGGCCTGTTTATCGAGTCCGGAACCAATTCGCGGTGACCAATCGGATTCCGGCTCATTGGTCGGGGGTTTGTTTGTGAGCTCGTGATGCGTCATCTTCACTCGGGGCTCGACTCAATTAAGCGCCACCGTGTTTACTCCAGAGCTCCTCGTGTCTGGCCTTTGGCTGGAGATGTTTGGATTCGAGTTGTTTGCCCAGGAGTGGAGAGATTTGTCGAGGGATTAAAGCTGTCACGGCACGGAACTGTCCCTGTCGGGCGCTGGTCACAGGGTGGTCTCGAAACGTTTCATCTGGTTTGGTTTAAAACCACAAAACAGATTTAAAATTAAACTTATTTCAACGACATTTTAGCGACGCCACCAGGCACAGTGACCACTAAACTGCTTCAGCGTCAGCAGGTCGGGGATGGCAGTTGCATTTATTTCTATCAAAGATGAAGTCGGGAAATACTTTTTGACTCAAATTTCCTTTCCTTGCAATAACAAACCGTGGCGCTTTAAGTATGTAAGTAATATTTATAGAGCTTTTCCAGACCAGGGTCACAAAGCGCTTAACAATCGAAACAATACTCAAAATATATACTTAAAAGGTCAAGATAACACCGAGAACAACACAGGAGTTCAGACTCTTCAGTTTTCAAGACAGTTTATACTGTTGTAATTACTCAAATTTCGATCTTACATTAATCAGTTGTGGTGGAACCATCCGGACGCCCTTCCAAGTGGGATTCTCTGGGTGCCTGGGAGGAAGCCCCGGTGCAGACCAAGAACATCTTGTTGTAATTACAGTGTTCTGAATGTGGAAAGGGGGGCAGAAACAAATATTCCAAATCGTCTATCCAGACTCAAAGTAGTTTTTACAATGAGAGAAGATAGTTTAGGCATTACATCCTGGACGCCCCCTCGCTAGTGAAGATCTCTGGGGGACCGGGAGGAAGCCTCGGGGCAGACCACCGAGTTACTGATCAGACAGTGGAGAGAGACTGAAAGAAATGTGTGAAATCTTCCATCTGGATCTCGGAAATCTTCTATCTAGAATAGACAGTTGAAATAGAACCTCTTTCGATGCTTTCCCTGGTGAAGTTCTATGTGCGACTTGGTGGAAGCCAAGGGCAGACCAACAATAGACTATTGTAATTACACTTTTCTGACAGCGGAGGGAGAGAAAAAGTTTGTCAAATTGTCTATCCGGAATCTTGAGTAGTTCTTATATCGCGGGAAGGCAGTTGAAGTGGTAAATACTGGGCGACTTTGCTAGTGAAGTTCTCTGGGCTCCTGGGAGGAAGCCCCGGGACAGACCAAGGACATTGTGTTGTAACTACAGTGCTCTGACAGTAGGGGGAGACAGAAACAAATAGGACAAATTGTCAAAAGTAGTTTTTACTTTCAGATAAGATGGTTGAAATGGTACCTACTGAGCCTTTCATAGTGAAGTTCTCTAGGCGACCTGGAGGAAGCCCCGGGGCAGACCAAGGATATCATGCTGTAACTACAGTGTTCTGACAGTAGGGGGAGACGGAAACAAACATGTCAAATTCTCCGTCGTCACTAAAAGTATGTATTACTTTCCGTTAAGACGATTGAAATGGTACCTACTGAGCCTTACATAGCGACGTTCTCTGGGCGGCTGGGAGGAAGCCCCGGGACAGACCGAGGACGTCCCAAACGAAGAAAAAATACATGTTAAATTGTTTGTCGTGACTAAGAGTAGTTCTTACATCGCAATTGAAGTGGTACCTATTGAGCGCCTTCCCTAGTGACGTTCTCTGGGTGACCGTGAGGAAGGATGTACTGATGTCATTACACTGTTTTGACAGTAGGGGGAGACAGAAATAATATGTTAAATCTTCCGCCATCCTAGACGCCCCTCCCTAGTGAAGTACCGTCGTTTGGGTGACTGGGACGAACCCCCGGTTGACCTTGGTTTTTTACCCCAGAAGAGCTCGTAGGGGTTGGACGGATAGAGGGAAAACATGACCTTTGACCCGCCCAAGGAAATTGTCGGATTGGTTAATTGTTGACTTGAACGAGGTAGGCAGGAACGAGTGTTTCTCTATATGGTATGGATTTTTTGACCTCTCGCCCTATGTAGCTGGGACTCAAACCAGTCGGGAATGAATAAATGAATAAGCCCTTGTGTGGCTTTCGTAGAACTCCTTAAACAATCAAGGTGTTCGGTAGAGTTTGAGTGGCTTGATGTCGTTCTGACCGGGCTCTCCATCATCACTTGTGCTCCGAGCCCCCGGTGTCAGATGTGATTTACATCAGGAGCTACCCCCCCCAACCCTCCCTCCGTCAGATGTGGTCTGAGAAAAAAAAAATCCTCCCTTGACTGACTCACGCTTGATAGCAACCGGTTAAAAGAAAGTAGATGAAATGTAGAAGATTTGAAGAGATTTAACAAACACAGGCTCCGACCAACAGGGATTTAAAGAAACACAAGAAGAGATTTTCACAGTTTTCTCCGAGTCGAGAAGCGTTTGTAACAGAGTGTGAAACATATCTCTGGAGATAGAACTTCCTAATAACTGAGTCTCATTTGAAAAATAAGTTTTTGTTAAGTTGACGGGTAGAAAAAGACAGAAATAATGAAAATAAATCACTAAAATATTAGTGTAATATAAGTTTAATAGCTAAAAAATAACTGAATATTTTTTCAAATATCACATTATATCAAATAATATAGGATTCATGAAAAAAAGAAACTCTAGTGATTTTAAGATAACATTTAAATTTATATTTGTCTTCCGATATGTTTTTAAGCTAAACCTCATTAACCTCCTTTAGTTAGCTCGGAAGTTACTTATCTTATAACTACTGTAGATGTTGTTGAAACTTCACTAGACTCAAATGATCAGTTTGTAGTTATTAGAAGTGATTAAGTTGATGATTAATATTAAAGTAATATAAAGAAAAATTGTAATTTATTTTTAAATACTATCTTAAATTATAGCGTAAATGCTAGCTGTTACTTATCTTCTTAATAACTACATATTTCTTTTTGCTAACCTTGCTAGTCTGAAATTATCAGTTTGTATTTATTAAGTTATTAGTTTATTGAAAATATATATGTAATAAAAAGTGTAATTGTGATACATTATTTAAATACTAGCTTAAATGCTAGCTGGCTAACACAAATCTTATCTTATAACTACTGTATATGTTTTTTGATAACCTGGCTAGTCTCAAGTGATCACTTTTTAGTTATTAAAAGTTATTAAGTTGATGATAAATATTAAAGTAATAAAAAGTACAATTGTGATTTATTTTTAAATGCTAGTCGGCTAACATGAAGTAAGTTATCTTATAACTACTGTAGATGTTGTTTGCTAACCTTGCTAGTCTCAAGTGATCACTTTGTAGTTATTAAGTTATTAAGCTATTGATAAATAATATAGAAATAAAACGTACAATTGTGATTTATTTTAAATACTAGCTTAAATCTTAGCGGGCTAACATGAAGTAAGTTGTCTTATAACTACTGTAGATGTTGTTTGCTAACCTTGCTAGTCTCAAGTGATCACCTTGCAGTTCTAAAAAGCTATTTAGTTATTGATAAATAATCAAGTAATAAAAAGTGTAATTGTGATACATTTTTTAAATACTAGCTTAAATGCTAGCTGGCTAACACAAAGTAAATTATCTTATAACTACTGTAGATGTTGTTTGCTAACCTGGCTAGTCTCAAGTGATCACTTTGTAGTGATTAAGTTATTGATAAATAATAAAGGAATTAAAGGTACAATTGTGATTTATTTTTTACCTGTTAGCTTAAATGCTAGCAGGCTAATATGCCATAACCGTTCTGCAATTTATCGTATTTATAACTAGATGCTAACCTTGCTAGTCTTTCTCAAGTGTTTATACTAATGAAATGTTATGATGATAAATAGTCAAACATTGAAAGGTACGTTTTGGGATATATTGTTTACATGTTAGCATTTTAGCGGCTACAACACGCTAGCGTGTTAGCAGCTTTGAGCCATATAGAGATTGCTTTATATATTTCCAATCCTGCCAGTCATCCGTCTGAGTCGGTTCCACACCGGCGCTGACAACAATGGCGCTCGGGTCGGTCGCACCGCGGTGGTACTTTCTTCACCTCCAGCTCAAGTCATCAACATCTGACATGTTCCTCCCCCCCGACTGCTCAGGCTTGACCCTTGAACTCTTCATCACCACTCTTTTAAACCTCTTCGTTTTCAACACTTCTTTCCAGCCCCAGTGTAATTTAAACATCCAAACATATTTTATTCATACAGAGACTAGAGTTTTTTTTTCATCTGCCGCATCAGAATATTTGTCAAGATAAGGGTCAGTTAAGAACTTAGAATTGTATAATATATTATAATATGGACTTACATTTTTATTAAACCTTTTTTTTAATTTGTAAATTCATTTTGTTTATATTTCTTTTTTTAATTTCCAGTTTTTTGTCCTAGACCACCAATATTTTCATTTTTTCACATTTTTATATATTTTAACAACCTAATATATAGTTTTTTGAAACATTTGTAAATACTCACATTTTTCAACACAAGAAAATAAATAAATCTCTCGTTTTTCACTCAACACATATGTTGCATTGATTCTCTCTCTACCTTTGCAAAAATAGTGCTTTATTTTATATTGTTTATTTATTATCATTATTTATTATTTTAATATTTAATCTCACTGCGGAGAACTCCTGGCAGTACATGTTCTTTTTTTCCTGATTTATTCTGATAATTATATATTTTTTATAATTATATACTAGGTCTGCACTTTTTGTTCCAGTACATAATTAAAAAGCACTTTTAATCAAATCAACCAAATTTTCACTTAATTCTTCCCTACTTTTTTTAATTTGAATCAAACTGAACAACAGTAAATCTCTCAATTTCTTTCAAAGGTTGTATCATATTCTTCTCTTAAATGTTTTCAATTATGAAAATAAGAAGATTTAATTTCATTTTTATTCTTTATTCTATCTTTCCCAAAAAATAAAAATCTAATATCAACAAACCTTCTTTATTTTCCCAACTTTTCATTTTTATAATCGAACTGCACGACAGTTTAATTTTTTTTACCCACTTTTTTTCTTCCATTTCTGTTATTACAAGATGAAAATCTGACATTAGCAAAATATTTTCTTATTCTACCCAAATTTTATTTTTGATCGAACTGCAATTGGAAAAAAAAAAAGAAAATGCTGTTAGCTTAAATGCTAGCGGGCTAACATGCTATAACGGCTCAGCAATTTATCTAAATTATAACAATATGTTTTTTCGGTAACCTTACTAGTTTTAAATGATCGATGATAGATGATGTTTGTATTTATTAAAAGTTATTAGTTTATTGATAAATATCACAGTAATACAAAGTAAAACTGTGATTTCTTTCTGAAACACTAGCTTAAATGTTAGCCGGCTAACGTGAAGTAAGTTACCTTATAACTACTGTAGATGTTGTTTGCTAACCTTACTAGTCTCAAGTGATCACTTTGTAGTTATTACGTTATTGATAAATAATAAATAATTTTAAGGTACAATTGTGATTATTTTTTTACATGTTAGCTTAAATGCTAGCGGGCAAATATGCTATAACAGTTCTGCAATTTATCGTATTTATAACTAGATGCTATCAAGCAGTTTTTCCACCTTTTTAAAATCATAAAAATAATAACTTAATTCTTACCGAAGCCTAATTCTTTCACAATCACCTTCCAACTGACTTTGACAAAGACATAGATTGATAGAACGTATATTTTCTTGTAATTTTTAAATAGATTTTTCTCCTCTTTGTATGTGTAAAGTGCATAAAAAGCCTGTCGTTGGCGTTGAAGGGTTGGCGGTCGTCATTGATTTCACGTTAGCTTGTCTCTCGGAGGCTAAATCACATGGATCGTCCCTGTCGTGTTCCATTAAAGCGTGGCCAGAATACAAGCGTTTGTTCTTTCGTCGCTGAGGCTGAAGAGATGCCCTTGTATTATGGCGGCTGCTCGTGGTGGAGTCGGTTTGTTTTTAGGCTCCGGGGTGTGGCGGGAGTTTTATTATAGTTCTTCTTCTCAGACCCCAAAAAAAACTCAGATCACCTTCTTAGCACCGCAGTCGTGTGCGGCTCGTACACTTGTAATAACGGCTTTAAAGCGATTGTGCGACAGTCCCGGGGTGATAAAAATCACTTCAAAAACTCCTCCCTCGCCGAGGAGACGCCATTACTGGTGGTAATGAAAGAACATGGAGGTGACGGCTCAAGCGTGGTGAGAGGTCAGAGTTCAGAGAGACACCGATGATTTCATTCTTGCTTGAGTGGCCTCGAGAGAAGAAGAAAACGTGTCACTCCAGAATGTTTTTTTTTATATCACCTATAGTCATATTAAATCTCATTAAATACAACAAAAATATTCTTCATCCTTTTTTTTAAGAATAAAGCAGAATGATTTTACAAAACAAACAAAAATAAAACGTCAAATTATATAAGTATTTTCTAATGGGAATGTGAAATTACTGGGTTTATTTGGCTCTTGCTCACGAGTGAGGGAAGAAAAATAACTCGAATCTAAAACCTCACTGGCTAGTTCTAGGGGGGAAGCCATGGGGCAGATCCACTGGGAATATCTTTCAGTAAATAAATTCTGAACCTCTTGAAATCAGCTGCTGCCCCCACGATCAAATGAGTGGAAGATGATGTGTAAATGTTTTTTATCCTTTTTTATCTTTGTTTTTAATAATAATAATACATTATACTCATATAGCACTTTTTGTGTGATTAAAAAAACTATATCAGACATTTTTCATTATTTTCCTATTTAAAGTCTTTTTTCATTCTTTTTTTGTTTAATATTGTATTATTTTACGTTTTTTCCATCCTTTTTTAAAAAAGATTTTCTTATTTTATGTTTTTTTCATCCTTTTTTGTTTAGTATTTTATAATTTAACATATTTTTTTGCTCTGTATTTTCTTATTTTAAGGTTTTTTTCATCCTTATTGTTTAATATATTCTTATTTAACGTTTTTTTCATCCTTTTTTGTTAAATATTTAATATTTTACATTTTTTCCATTCTTTTTTTGTTTCATATTATCTTACTTTACGTTTTTGTTCATCCTTTTTTGTTTAATATTTTATTTTTCCAATTTTTTTCATCCTTTTTTGTTCAATATTTTCCTTTTTTACTATTTTTTACTACTTATTTTCTTGTTCCAACAGAAAAGTGTGGACTGTGAAGTGTTTTCCTGGTTAACTGAAGTGCAGTTCAAGAGTCCAGTTGTTGGCTATAACAAGAGTCACATGACAGAATAAAAAAAAAGATTCAAGAGTAAAGATCTCTGTAGTGGAGGATGAAGGGGGTCTTCAGGGGGGTCTTCAGGGGGGTCTTCAGGAGGGGGTGAGTCCGGCTAATATGTGGAAGTGTCCTCGTGCTAATGACCACAGATGAGTCGTAACTTCAAGGGTGTGATTCCAGTTCATCTACTTGAGAAATGAGGTCATGTGATCACAGAGTGATGATGACTCTCCTTCCATCTGTGACTCTGAGTCAGAGATTTAATAGGTAGTTAAAGTTGTGTGTTTGTCACTTTTGAACTGGTCGAGTTCTCAGTCAAAGCAAACACATGTTGTTTTCTCTTTTGTCAAATATTTACACCTGGCTTCACATTTTTAAATGTGGCCATTAGAACAATAATGCTTGCGAGCTAAAATGCATTGTTAGCTGTAGCTTATTTACTAGGGGTGTGTGTTAGCAATAAAATTGATATGATAAATATCAGGATACTGGAGCAACGATACAATATTTTGTATATATTGTGATACTGTAGGAACCAGGATATATTTGTAGTATTGTCGAGTACTAAGTATTTACAGACCACATGACCATTTTCATTTGATTTGAAACTAAGAATATGTCCAAACCTCAGCTTTAGTTCCCGCTGGTAGTTAACTGTATCCTCTCGTCCTCAGTCATCACAGGACTTCAATGTTACTTAGCTGCGTAGGACGTAATGACTGCTTTAATTTATTTTGAAACCGGTTGACCGTATCCTCTTGTCCCCTGTAATAACCGGGATCTCGCGGGATTTCATTTGTTCTTTCAGCTGCGAAGGACATCATGGCTAGTGCCATCTAGTGTCCGCGTTTATTTGTGTGTCTGTATGTAGACAATATATATATAAATATGTGTATGTGTGTGTGTATATACACACATTTTAAAAAAGGTATACAGTGCTTATAAGTGAGAATATCGATACATTATTATTTTACATCCAGATAAGCGGATAAAATCTTTAGTTGACTGTATCATCTCGTCCTCAGTAAGTAAGTAAGTAAGTAAGTAATTTTTATTTGTATAGCCCGCAGAAGGTTTGGTTATAAGGTGTCCTTTCTTTCTTAACACAAAAACTGTATCGTAGACCTTGATTGAATAAAAAGTTTGAATTATTTAGTTTAGCTATGCTAACGTATTAGCCGGGTCCCCACTCTAGCTACTACTAGCCTGGTATAATAATAATACAACGCAGGGTTCATGTTGGTCGCGAGTTAGATCGCATTATCAGGTACGACTGAGGCTGATCGTAGAAAGCGAAACAACTGGTTTTTGTGCGACTGTCTGAGGGAGTTGAACCTGTTTTCTATCAGCGCGTTAGCTCACCTGAAAGTCATGCAAATTATTTTTACGTTGTGGTAACAGGAAGTGGAAACCTCTGGACAGGAAGTTGAATGAAGGAAGGTTGACGGATGCTTCGTTAACGTTGTAAAACGAATAAAAATGTACGTGGTGTTCAATTTAGAAGCAACTTTGCGTTACATACAAACAAAAGTATAGTATAGTATTTACAGTAAATAGTATTTATACCATCACAGTATGGTATAAATGTTAAATTAAATAGCGAAAAAATTAATCCAGATTTGCAAATTAATCCATGTTTGTGGCTTTATTTATAAATGCGGCAGCTACGGTGTTTGTAAAGTTTTCTTCTTGACTGGCAGATGAGGTCATGAATGATGATGTTTTTTGATGATATAGTATTTTAGCGGAAAGTTATTGTTAGGTGCAAATTATTTTTTTGTTGATTATTCAATAGGGGTTATTGCTGTTGATGGGTTTATCTTTTTATGTCATATTTATTCTTCGCATAATTTAAAGGTAAAATAATCTAATTCTAATGTACATCCGGGGTATTGTTGACGTTAGCAACATGCTAATAATTAGCATTACTTGTGATTTTTTTATTTTTTTTTTGTACTAGAAAATGTCGGCGCTATTTTATTCTAAAAGTTCCTCTACTACGTTCATCTTCTGGTGCTCCTGAGCCGAGCACCGTCTGTCCCTCCTCTCGTCTCGCCGGGGGAAGGAGGAGTTTTAACCCCACAGTGTCTGGGAGGAGCCCCGCAGCAACTCTCCCGGAGACCCGTCCGATGTTCAGTCGTCCCTGGTCGGAAAACCTTGAGGGGAATCTTTCAGAATCGAACCCCGATCGCTTGCAAACCCCCGCTCCGAGCTGTGACTTAAAAATCCCCGAGGAAGGAAACGTCTTAAATCGTGCGCGGAGCGAGAAGAAGCAGAAACCGGTAAGTTTTCAGCGGAACTTCGGTTTCCACTCACGCCGCTTTCGAGCGAGCCTTTCGCGGACTAGTCCGGGCTCACGCTCTGCTCGAAAACTTTTTTATCATTAGAGCTAAATATTTACTTTTAAAATCCCATTTTTACTTTACGACCTCCTAGTGTTAATAACCAACATTATTTATGACGTGATTAATTTAAAAAAAAAGAAGCCTGTTGTGCCTCTTATGACAAGCATTCAATTGAAGAGCCTCTGTTGGCCCCTGAAAAGGTTCCTAAAAGTGCTCAGCAACTGTACTTTCAATTGCATTTCTCCTCACACAAAAGCTCAGTGAGGGTGTCTAAAGGGTGCTGAGATGTTCAACATGTAACCCTTTAGTTGCCTTTTTTTTGTGTCCCCTCAGATTTATGACGACTTATATTTGTCACTCACTTAAGGTTGAGATTTACAGATGTATTTTAATGGGTCTCGTGTTGGTCGGGATTGGGTCCTTCAGCTGGCGCTGAAAGGCAACAAAAGGGCCAGGGGGACTCCCCGGGGTGAGGGGTCTGTCCAGTGTAAACACGAGGAGGAAGGTTTCTGGCACTGTCTCCTGGCATGGTTGCTGTCGCTGTCATGGAAACACAGATGCAAAGGTGTCAGTACTGCCCCCCCCACATCTTTGGACCCCCTGCTGAGCAGGTTATTGCATGAATAACGCAGACTAATGGTTGACTAGAGAAGCAGCAGGACACTTTGTGTTGGATTTAATTGATGTATTTGAAGGCTAAAATGGCTTGACGTTACCAAATATATCAGATTTTTCCTTCCCTGTCTGGATTTTTATCAACAGATAGAAAAAAACGTTGTGCTCTGATGAATCTCTGAATTTTTAGACATTTTGATCTGATTATTTCTGGTTAAACACCTGCTGGAAGACGGTAAATATGGACACATGACATTCCTTTTAAAAAGTAAACAAGACTTAAGGTCCACACTGTCTGCGCCTGACTACACGGAATGACATTGAGATGATAAACATGCCCTGTTTTTTAGTACGTAGCCATTAGTGCGGCTGTCTCTTTGTTTTGACGGTGATGAAGTCCCTATTGCGAGGTTGCGTCTGCCGATTTTTATTTAATAACATTTGCAGTAGGAGATTACTTTGTGGTTATTATTAAGAAAAAACTACAACTTTATTTTAAAGTAAATTGGTGGCGCTATAGAGCAAGTCATTTCCCTTAACGAGATGGGAAACGTTTAGTATCACAAATCTTATCTGCTCTTGTTTAATAATAACAATATTAGCTATTATTGCTAAATAAACAAGCTAGCTTAGATAGCCTAATTTCCCTTTTGACACATTTAAACAAAGACATTGGCGTATTTGTCGCGCTGATCTAGCGTGAAAACAAAAATGCATTTTCAAAACTTATATATTCTTTATAAAGCAGTTGTCAACCACAGGTCTGGGGGCCAAATCTGACCTTTAAAAGTCATTTTGTGTGGCCCGCTAGAGCTTTAAACAACTACTACACTAGTTTTCTGCTAAAATAGAAGTTGTTTTGTCTAAAGTCATTGGTGAAAGGGTATAATTGTGTTACTTATTACTTATCAGTAGTTTACCAACAAAAGTGATAAGATAAAATTAGCCTTTAACATTAGCCTTTAAAAATATAAATACTGTTTTGCCCCTGATTTGGTTTTGAGTTTAAAAGTTTGGCCCCTGTTTGATGGAGTTAATACATTTTATAATCAGGTATAAACATGCTAATGTTTGCAGAATTGAGCTGTGTTTTTGACGATTTACAGACACTTTTTAGTGGCGACGAAAAAGCTTATGTTAAGAAGAAGTAACTTGATTCCTAAAGCAGCGTGTTGTGAGGTTGGAAAGATAGCAAGTCATTGCAATAATTCTAGTTTTGCTGTTTTTATAAACAATGTGTGTCAAGGGGAGAACCTGTAATTGTTGGCTCGCCCCGGTTGAGAAAACACGAGTGTTTCACGTCTTTGCTCCTGCAGTCTTTTTTTCTCCATATAAGGCGGGGATGCATGTGACAGAACCGGCTCGGTCTGTGTTTATTGTCGCCCCTGACGTTGAAGGCGTTTAATTCGTCTCACGTGCTACAACTTGTCAAAAAAATGGAATTCTGACTGAACTTTCTTTCGACAAAGATGGCAGGCGGGCGGTCGATGGTTCTGTCCTCGGATCGCAGTCGGCGTGTTGCCTCTAGCGTTGCCGGGTCAGCAGCATCTGAAGAGGTGGCTATAAAAAGCAGGTTCTCTAAAAGCAGCAGATGACAGCGCTTTGGCTGAAGCGTCTCGTCGGTGATGCCAGGGAAACGACACATGACCCATCACTTCCCTCAGTGAGATGTCATAGTGATGGCTCAATATAGCTCGGAAAAAAACATTACACAATTACCCTGAAAATAAACTGTTTATTTATTTGGCCGCACATGTTGTCCGTCCACATAACAAGGATCTAACGAAGCGCTACATTCTTTGACCGTTCTCGTCTTCTTCTCTCCCCGGCCTTTGAGGAGATTAACACTCAGGTCTAAATTGAATTGTCCCCCCTCCAGGGTCCCCTTGTTTTAAGGAACAGTCTGTGGGATTTGCACAGAAAATGAAGATTAAAAGGTGACTGCGAGTTGAGCCATTTGTCAAATTAAACCCGCCGGCTGACTGGGGTGGAGTGAATTTTTTTTTTACTGGCGTCACGTGACTTCCCCAAGTGAACTAGACTTTCATTAACCCCAAGGTAATAACGGGGAGTACCGTTCTTTTATTGGTGTTCATATAAATCACGGCAGGATTGGGGTGCGTGAAGCAAATGGCCCCCATGACACCATAAGACTGGCTTTGTGTCCAAGTCAGGCAGTAAATAACAAGTGGGGAAATGCTACGTCAGCATTTTAGAGGGCTTAAATAGTGTGTACTCTTTATAGTGGGTTTTAAATATATAAATAAAACATAGGTTGGCCAAGTAGGTTATGTGGTCATTAGGAGTGTGTATTTGCAAGAATCTGGTTATACGATACGTATCACGATACAGGGGCAAAGATATGTTGTGATACTGTAGGAACAAGGATATATTTGCAGTATTTCTTCACTTGCAGTGACCTTGCAGAATACACAGACCGCATAAATCTTAAGGAAGTCATAACTGCTGTAATTTGTTTTAAAACCAAAATATGTCCAAACGGTAGCTTTAAAAGCTGCTGGAGTCGACTGTATCCTCCTGTCCTCAGTCATCTCGCAGGAAATGTATTGTTCCTATAACTGCAGAGAAGTAATAACTGCTGCCATCGAGTGGAAGTTTAATTGTACCACAACACAAAAATGAACCTTACAAATGCTTGTAACTTGTAAATAAAATAAAAACATTGAATTATTTAATTTTATACACACTTTATTAAAATGTAAACCATAATATAGCTATGTTTATAACGCAATATGATTTGAACCCCCCCACCCAAAAATAAAAGCTATTGATACAGTATCTTGAAAAAAAAAGATTTTGAAATATCAATATATCTTTTTTCCTTACAACCCAAGTGGTCATGGACTTTTAAAATGACTTTTAATCGGATCAATGTATTTCAGGAAATGTTTCTGAGGTGCTTTACGAATCAAACTTACTTACTTAAAGGAATGGATTAAATCATTTTAAGTGTTGATCGAGATATCCATCTTTAATTAACTTACCTGTGGCTGATATATTTTGTACCTCATCGTAAGAGAAGAGCTAAGAATGTTATTCCATGGAAATTTAACTTTTATATCGCAGACTCCTCCAGTGTTTTGAATGCCTGAGAGGGTAAGAAAATATTCTCGTGACCATGATTGATTGGTGTTTAATCCAAATTCCAACCTTGATAAAGAAATAAGTATCTTTGGTGTTTACTTTAAAACCAGATGACGTTATTGTGTCTAAAGCCATGGCCCACTTCGAAGAATTCCTCAGGCAACCGGTGCTCTGTTTTCATATGGAAATACTCTACACTCCCCAACAGATTAGATTTAATCCCGCTCTTTCGTTCCTCCTGACAACAAAGTGAATTGTGATTGATCCGTGCCACCTCGCTCCAGTAGCCAGAAGGTCTCACTTGATATCAGCGTCCAATTGGAAGGGCAAACACAGCTGGGGTTTGCCGGTTGCAAGGGGTTTTTCACTTGGCGCCATGTGTCTTCCTTTGTCCGTCCCATGATGGATGGATAGAGTAAATAATGCTACACGTTTACTTAAGCCTGACCCACCTGCTCATTAGTAGATGGGGGGTAGTCTTCTGGTTCAACCTTTCCAAGGTACATTCATCGATTGTTTCGTACATTTGCAGTATTGATGGGCTTTCGTTCGGGCTACTTGGAAAAAGATCAAGATGATGTGTTTTCGCTGCTCACAAAGTCCATCTGAAGGAACACACACTGCCAACGCTGTCACCCCATTCATCACAAACCTCTTGGCAGGCTTGTTAGACATTGTAAAAATACTGTATCTCCAATTCTTACAACCTAACTTCGTCACGTCTCGGATGGATTATTATTGGCAGCACCAATGCTCAACGGGACCGGAATGCTAAGCGAGGGTTTTCAGGTCAATACAATCTGGCAATTAAAGACAAACGGGTTGCCAGCGTTAAGATTAATCATAAGGTTGTTGTGTAGTTAGTTGTAACTATAAATTATTTTTTTTCCTCTGGGGAAATCTGCTTAGTCATGGAAGCATAGATCTTTTTAAAAGCATATTATACAAATTGGAAAACAACTAAAAGACCCACAATTTATTGTGATACCAGACTATGGCTCATTTTAAGGGTTACAAGAACATTGCAACAGCAAATATTTTACACACACAAAGCCTTCCACATTTCCAAGGACTTTTTCAAAAGCTTTAGGCATCGGGCCGTTACTTGTTTCCTGGCACTCTCACGCTATCCAGGAGGATCTCCTTCTGTCCTTCAGCCAGCCGGGCTTGAGTTTCTTCTGCCGGCATTCTCTTCCCGCTCTCTTTATTACCACTGCCAGCAAGTGTGCATAGATATGTGTCTCATTTTTCTTTTTGGAGGGTTCCTGCTACAACAAGAACACACTCCGTGCTACAGTCGTACTAAGAAGCGACTACCAAGTAGTGGGCGCTCCTTCAAGAAACACCTTAAGACATTTTTATTTGTTCAGGCTTTTCCTTGATTTTCTGGGACTCCTGTGTTTGTCTCGGTATTATCTTGACCTTTAGAGTATATATTTTATTGAGTATTGTTTTGATTGTTTAAGCGCTTTGTGACCCTGGTCTCGAAAATTGCTATATAAATACAAATTACTTACTTACTTAATACTCATGATACATCCTCACAGAGTCCCATTCAAGCTAGGTTTGTCTTCTGGAACGTCCAGATCTTCGGCCAAGTGTACTTGGTCCAATCTCTCAAAAATACTACAACCATGTTTGTCGTAGTTCACTATTTGCGTTTCTTTATCTTTTATTTGACATCGTACTATACCCACTGCATACCGTGTAAGACGGCGACAGCTGCCGCGCTTGAATCTTTCTCACAGTATGATGTAATGCAGTAGATTCGCAGCCATGACCAAATTGTTTTGGCGGATTCCAAGTGCCTGCAAGGGTCTAAGATAATTTTTTTTTTTTGGGGGGCTCATTAACACTCCTCTTCCGTACCCCTTCCCCAACTTTTAGCAGTCCGAGGTTTGATCTGTCAACGCGATAAGCTCTTTCCCTTCCACTTTCAAGTCTTCGGGCTTTGTCATGTTTGTTCAGTCATCTGGCGTCTGGCCAGTGTAAACGGAGACTTCGTCGTGATTGCTTCGGGGGTCACGGGCAAATCCTGGTCTTTCGCTCTCAATTATACAGCCGTCATGAACCGTCTTCTCTATGAAAAAAAAAAAGGTAAACGTATCCAAGTTGCTCCTTATTTCCTGAAGCGACATGGTAATGTCGGCTTGTTTTCAGATCTGTAAGTGAAGGGGCTCGTTGTATGGCTTGTCAAGATTAAAGCAAGGGATCTGTGTTGTTGATGATTTTATGGGATGTTTCAGAAGAGAAAAAAAGAAAAAGGTCCCGAGCTGAAGAGCCAAGTGGCCTGATGCGGGGAAGCATGTGTGTGGGCTTGATTTCATTGCCTTCTCAATATGGTCCTCTTCAATTTCACATCACGCTCTGGAATTCCGTTCTCATTATTTTCTCCTTAGCATCCCATAAGACATGATCCCTGCCTGGCAGTTGTTTCGGAGCATTTTCATCTCGAGGTTCGATTCTGTCTGAGCGATTCTGTCCCTTTCTTTACGCTTCCCTCTGCTTGGCAGTTGTTTTTCTTTCTTCATTTACGTGCAAGATGTTTGGAAATCAAACAAATCTACCCAAAACTGAAACAGGTTTTTTAATCAAATGGGTCATGTTTTCTAAGGAGGCGTCACGCCAGGTCAAGCACATTACAGCTCACTTTGTTGGAATTTGGGGCAATCCTGCCGTATTCCGAGAGCTTATTCCTCCGAGTGGACTAACTACTTAATCCAGGAGTTTCTCAGCGACCACCAGGTGCTTAAATCTGTTTTTAGAAGCTCAAATGTTGCTACTACTCTTTGATAAATGCCAAATAAATGTTTTTGAACTGGAAATGTTTTGGTCCAGCTGGGTAGCTTTAATGTTTCTATTACTTTTCGATTCCAAGGTAGTATCATGCAAGGTTGTCACATCTTGCGCTTCTTCGGACCAAATCTTACTCATAAAATATACTCTTGATACTAAACTTCATACCGTTTTTTTCCATTCTCCTGGGCTCACAAACACCCCTTGAAATACTTTCACTCACTTTTAGAAACATTGCAATTAACAAAATGTTGTGAAAACTGAAGGGTGTCCAGGCGCGCCCACCACTACGTTGGATTGATAAACAACCAAAAGTTGTCTTGTCAAGTTTCATTCCTATTATCTATTCTAAGAAGCTTTCAACTGTATTGTTGACTTTTTAGCCATGATGGAAATGAATGCATTCACCGTCTCTAAAACAGAATCTGGCGATTCAATACGTATCACGATACAGGGGCAAAGATACAATCTATTATGATGCTGTCGGAACGAGTACTTGACTGTAGTGTTGCAGTATTTTTAGATGGATTCGTAACTGATTTAATTTGTTTAAAAAAACTATATATGTCCAAACATCAACTGTCCACTGTATCCTCTCATCCTTAGTCGTCGCCCGGATCTTGCCATCTAGCGACCGAAGTTTAGTTGCACAAGAAAAATGAACAAATGTTGTTTATATTTGCATATAATTGTAAAAAAAAAATAGTTATTGAACCATAAACTATGGTTACACATTAATATTATTTTCAAGCCAAAAAAATATATATTTAAAAAAACAAAAATCTATATAGTGCTGTTGAATATTGATACAGTTATTGCTACTTTAATAGAGTGATGGTATCAACATAAATTGTCATCCTTAAAATCAGTATTAGATCATTTTGAGTCAACCATATCAACGCGAGGCTCTCGAAAGGCCGCCTAAAAGTCACATGGCGGTCTAGTAATGCCCCCCCAGGCATTGGCCTGGTTTTGCGGTTTCCCCCAAACGTGAACAAAGAGGTATCCTCGCTCTGAACACGACTCGTCTTCTCTCAACCACCCGAATTCAAATCTCCCTCCGAGAACTTTTCCAGATGGTGCCGCCTTGGATGATGTCAACAGTTTAGACGAGCGGTAAAAGTGGAATAACTGACTCACAACCAGAAGGGATGTGAGTGTCCTGTGTGTAACACGACTGTGCGCCGGAGAAAAATGTTCTGTCCACGTTGCAGCTCGTGGCGCTGAACAACTTCGAGCCTCCTTTTTAGTTTCTATCCATCCCTAGTAAAATAAAGGAAAATCCCTGAACGCTTTTATTGGACTGTTTAGTCTAATAAATCGTCTCCTCGGTGGATGTTGTTTCAGTCTGTCGGTGACATAACGCCGCTCCATGACAAGTACCGGATCCATGGAAAAACATTCTTTTGTTGATACAATTTTCGGCAACCGCTTGCCTTCTCGAAAATCCTCTGCCATAGTCGTTAGCCGTGTTAGCGTGAGCCGCTCGGTCGCCAGCGGCGAACCCTGTGGTCCGCTCGCGTGGACGAAAACCTTGTGGTTTTGGCTCGTTTCGAAACTAATGGGGGGATATTTTGCAGAGCGGCCGTTCGCCCGCCTCGGGACTCGGTCAGGCGGAGGATAAAAAACACGGCGAGGGGAAAGTTCAGGACTCGGGTGTAAGCCGATAGTCTTGTTGTGGCGTCAGAATCCTCCTCCGTTGTTTTCCCCGTTGCTTTCTTTCCTAACCCTATCATACGCCGGGAGACCTCCGTCCATTCTTTTTCCGATATATATTCCCTCCATAACCGTCTCTCCGGCTGAATACTTTGGTTAACCACAGAGCTTCGCTGCTACGGAACATCAATACTCGTCCTGACAAATGATTATATTTATGTATGCAGGATAAAAAACCGCCAGCGACTAAAACAAGGACTGTTTTCCCTCAAGTCGTCGATGACTTTAACTCCTCCTGACTCGTTGTTGACTTGTTTATTTCACAAGCAATATCTCGAGTCGGTCCGGTGATTGACAGCGGCCCGTCTTCGAGAAAACTCGCCGTCACATCCCGTCAGTTGGTTATTGATACGAAGCAGAGGCTTGACATCGTCGATGATCCTCAAATGGATAAAAAAAACTGCTTCATTTCAATCAGTGTCAAGAGTTTCTCTCAATATTAACTTTTTTCGTTTGTTTGTTTTTTATAACTTTGGTGCCTAAACTACTATTTTTATTGGCTCCCTTAAGTGATTTATTTTTCCTTTTAGTGTTGATCCCTTTTCTGTTGAATAGCTTTACTTCTCCCTCCCATTTTCCACTACTCTTTTTTTCCCTCTTTTTTGTCTTGATTGGTGGTTTTTCTTTCATTTTCTATTATTTTACCCTGTAATTTTCATTAAATGTTCTTCATCTTTCATCATTTTTCACTGCTTTCTTCTCTGTTACTCCATCCCCTAAATGAGGATTTATTTGTATGTGTTTTTTGCATGATGTTGATGTCATTCTTTTCTTTTTATAGACTTTTCTTCTTTTTTCTCCCTGTTTTATCATCCCTTTCTCCTTTCTTTTATATATTTCCCTTTGCTCACTGTCCTCTTCATATTTTTACTTCCCTTCTTTCTTTATCCCTCTTCTTTCTTCAACTTATTCTGCTTATCTTCTCTTTATTTGTTCTCCATCCACTTTCTCTTGCTTCCTGTGCTCTTTTTTTCATCTTCTGCTTTTTTCTTTTCTTTTCTTTCTTCCCCCAATACTTATCTTGGTTGATGATGTTGTTCCCCCTTATTTTCTCCTCCCCCTTTCACCATACTTGTTATTCTCATCTTTTTTTCTCCTTCAATACATCTTCCCTGTCTTTTAAACTTCTTTCACTCTCTTTTCTGCTCATCTGTATTTTCCTTTTCATCTTCTCTGCTCTTACACCTCTTTCCCCATCTAGTCTTTTTTTCTATTAGTTCCATTTTGTAAAAATGTATTTGTTTTTTACTTGCACTCATTTTTGCTCAATTGTATTCCCTCTAAGAGGTGGTTAAAGGTATAATACATGTTGTTTAAACAACTCGTACTTTGTAACTCGGTTGCAGTTTATGGTGGTTTGGAAATGTTTATTTGAAATGGAAAACTTTTTATTGATTCTAGTCTCGTTCTTTTAAATAAATCCATTAGTTCGACTGTTCTTTCTAGCTAACCACAGCGGTAACTTTCTTTACTTCAAATGATGGACTCCGGACTTAAACCGTCAGTTAAAAAACGAGTAAAAATATCCTGGTCTCCACAAAGAAGCAGCTTCTTCTTGAAGGCGGACATTTGCCTCAAGGGTTAAGTACCCGTCTCCATTCCTTCTAGCCCCACCCCCTTTTTTTGAGAAGAGAAGGCTGTGAATAAATACCACCCCTTGTCTCCTCATAATGGAAGAGCTTGACCCTCCGCGACCTTTCGCCGGTCGAGCATCTGCCTGTCGATCCGTCCTATGGGACGTCGCCCCGCCGTCACATCTGCCAGAGAACCGTAATTCAAACCCCTCCTGGAATTCTATTGAGACTATTAATGAGACCTGGGAATGAACGGTGTCTATTCTGATCCATAATTTTATGTATTTCTTATTGTGGTGGCCTCGATAATGGGGAGCGTTTTGCTGGTGGACGTCTCCCGGTATAGACGGTAATGAGTTTGGCAGAGGCCTTAATTTAATCGTGTCGATTAAAGAGGTGCAGATGTGGGGCAGCTGCTAGCGCTCAGCCGACGCTCCCAGTTGTTGCAATTTGGTGCCAATGTTGGATAAATCCTGTGTTATCAGGCCACATTCCTCTACCGCGAGACCTTCTTGGGGGGGTTGTTGTTCCGCGAGGTCCCGGCTAACGTGCCGCCGCGTCCGCATGACCCGGAGAAACTGTTTTTTAGGTGAGAACCCGACACAGGCTCGGTCTTTGTTTGTTTTCTCACGCACCTGCTTTGGATTATAGGCTAGTTTTATAATTCAATAGTTTTGTTTGTGAGCAAATCCTTCTGTGTGCTGGAGGTGTGTTGAACTCTGGCACAGTTCTCGGCGGTGGAAATGGGTCAATGTGTCAGGCAGGACCAGAAGATGCGGAAAGAAAATGAGCACATCACGCCCTCACGAGTTCACCTTGTGTGTCGGAACCTGTTGAGTGAGACCGTCTTCGGGAAGCTTTTACACTTCCGGGCTTGTTGTCGACTCAATTTCTATCTACTTAGAGTCAAGAGTTTGGTTAAACACAAACAAATAATGATACAATAAGTGTTTCAATGCAGGTTTATTCTGAATAAACTCAAATTCCCAAATTATTTTCTGTTAAACACAAACTTCTAACACAAAAGTACAGATAATTATCAAATTAGTTTCTTCACCAGTTTACCCAGAGGCTGAAACTTGGACCCAATTAAAAATATTGATTTAATTAACTTAAATTTAATAATTAATAACAACATAAAATGCTTTTTTTTTTGCTGTTTTAAGAGGCTACCGAGATCTGGAGCTGATCCCAGCTACTTGGGGTGAGACGCAAAAGATACCTGGGACATGTGACTGGACAGGACGTACCACTGACACACTAACTAATACGGACAATTTTGAATCAGAAACCGAATCGGAAAAAATGTTTATTTATGTAAAACTATTTCTGTGGTGTAATATAAAGTAAAAATAATGAATTAAATGAATGAATAGTTAACTAAGCTAAAGTGAAAAGGTTCACCTATCGACATTGGATCGCGGGAGGAAACCGGAGTTCCTGGAAAGGAATACAAAATACGCGTCAGAGAATGAGCAAACCGAAAAGGGCCTAGGTTAGGCTAGTGTTGAACCCACAACCTTCTTGCTGCACCATATCCACATAGAGTTGCCAGTGTGTGGCGCTCTCAATAATAAAGGTTAGATTTCTCATTGGGAAAAATAGCAAAAAAATCTATTCAAGTTTCCTTTTTTACCATTGAAATATTTGAAAAAATAAATCAAAGTTGTCAATGTTAGCTAAACCGGCTTTTAAGAGCAAACATTTCAAACTTTCTTTTAAAAAAACATTCTTTTTTTTCCAACTTAAAACTGTGAGGAAATCCGTGCGGCACCTGTGGACGTCTAATACAAACACTGTCACGCTACGTTGGAAAATAACGGCGCAGCTCTTTTCCACAATATTTCACCGTCCAGACATCCTGCGAGCAGACATCTGAAACTGGCCGAGGCGATGAGTAAAATTTATGTGCGTCTGGCTGGCTCATCACCAGCTGTCTCGGCCGTCATTCCTGCCTCAAGATGCTGAGCAGACACTCGAGCTCGAATTTCTCCTTATCTGCCCCGAAAGAAGGACTTACCTGATAGCAGAGGCTGAGCCCCGGACTAATAAAAACTAAATGTTTAGTTGTGATAGTGTTGAACTTGAGCCCTTTTAGATAAATAACGTTCGGGCTCGTGGCCCCCACACAGTCTTGTTTTGGTTCAAATGTTTCTAATTTCCAACTATCTGTAGAGCTTCTGTCGCGAAGTGTGATGATGGATTCATGGAAGATAAGATTGAGATATGGAGTTAACGTGAGGATTGGCAGGACCTTGATGGCGGAGTTGACCCTGTGTTGGCGACGCTGGATTGTTGGTGTTGAACCTGTTGGAAGGTCACAAGTTTGATACCAACAAATGAAATATGTGGTGAATAGTTGTGTTTTTGTCATCTGAATCCAGAGCTTCACCCTCATGCCTTTAAACTCCTGGAGATTTAGAGGTTATTATTTAGACGTTTTTATTGTTACCAGCTTAATTGTGATGACATTATAGCATTTGTAGATATTTGGCAATAATCTTGGGGACTTCTCCCTCTTTTTCTACTGAACTGTTTCACTATGTCGTAATTACTCTCTTGGGGTTTGCAAACTTTGAAATGCCTTGATGATGACCTATTCCAACTACGTACGAAAAGTGGTATTTTAATTGGTTTTTGCTTGTTAAAGAGACATTGAATAATACTGTAATTTAACGATGCAGTTTAAAGCCCTTAAGAAGCTTCTATTTGACCTCGAACCTTTGGCATGAACCTGATGTCATCAACACTGCAATAATATTCTAAAGACTGGTGTCCTGTTCAGGGGGTCTTCCGCCTCTAGCCCTGAGAAGCTGGGATAAGCTCCAGCCCCCGTGACTCCGATTAAGGGAATAGGCGGCAGCAAATTAATGAATAAATTAATGATTTTGAGCTTAACCATGGGGGCATTAATTGCTGAATACTCAAGACACAACATAGATATATGTACTTGTAACACACATTTAAGGCAAATCACAAATCTCTACTTTGGGGAAAAACCTTGCTACGTTGTCCAGTCAGATCCCAAATATATGATCAACATTTGAAAGGGAAAAAATAACAGCCTTGTAAAAAACACACCGGCGTAGTCTTCCTATTATTCCATAGGGAATTTACGTGACCTTGGTGGCAAAACAGAAATACTGCTACTTTTTAGGGCAGTAAAGCTTACCTTAAAAGTGCATTGTCCTTTAAAGGCCATAGTTGATGTTTAAACCAGCATCCCTGATAAAATCGTTTACCCATATTAGACCAAATCAAAAGTCATTTTCAGACAAAAAGTGTTATTAATGTTCAAAACTGAACCTAGTTATGTAGTTATTTACTATATAGTTTTACTATTAAAACAAAACTGCATGTAGATTTCACTTCCTCCCATCACTATGACTCGTGTTTAGAAGACTGCATGAGTACCTAGGAGAGGCTGTCGTTCATTCCGACTATAGTGGTTAACATGGAGTCATTACAAGGACTGTAATTGACTCCGGTAATGGCTTTTAATGGCAGGGCTTTTGTTGTCTATCTTAACCTTGACCGTGTAAATCTAACCCATCGGGCAGGTCTAGACTGGCAAAACCAACTCTGACAGGGTTTGAGTCAACCCTCCGGCTTTTTCCACCGTCATCTTTAGCACTTCAGCGAAGGTGATTGATGTGTAAAGTCTCTTGAAAGTGCTGATTCTGCTCCACCCATTACCCAGATTTGAATCCCATTATCATTTTCATCCTACTGAGCTTTTCTCAAGAGCAAGAGTGTCGATTGGTGATCGGGATCCTGTAAAGTTTGGCCCCACTCTGATCCTCATTTTGGGCCTTAATCACCCATGAAGGGGAGCCGGTGCCAGTTGGAGCGCCGCTTTGCCACGAGCATATGGGCCGGGCCTGGCATCTGCAGCCCTACATCTGAATTACCATATCAATTAGCGTCAAACTGTTCATTGATTTCCTAATAGTTCGGTCAACCGTGAGCTCACGCCGCGCCAAAATATCCATGAATGCACTATTGGACAAGAACTTGAGCAGCGCCTGGGAGACCCGGAGCTTTTGGGGGGTTGGGGGCAGGCCAGAAGGGCACACTCTCTTTGGCGTCCGAGCTCCTAGAGAATGCAGAGGAGGGATTAATGCTCTGGCAGTGATGGATGAGTCCAGTCCAGAAACCCTCTCAATAAGTGTTTGGATACACTGTTTGGTCCTCCCTGCTGCTTGATCTGCAGGTTTTAGAACGACATGCGGAAGATTAACTGGACTATCTCAGACACTGTTGGCGCTCACTTGCAGTGATATCCTGCTTTTTGTTTTCTACTTCCTGTAATTTATTTGGGACATTGCTAGCTCCCCATTTCTAGTTAGCGCTAGCTCAACAGCTGTAATTAGGACTGCACGATATATCGTAAAAATATCGATGTCGCTATATTGGCCTATGCCATATGCATATTGAAAATATCCGCAATATTTTAATTTCCGTTGCATTTCTTAAATGTGCACTTCGACCAATCGGTGTCACGTTCTGTACAGTTTTCGATTTGTACTTCTATGTCTTGTTGTCGTTTGCGTCTCCGTCCGTCTGTGAGCTGTGTGGCGCGGCTTGCTAGGCTCGGTTGCTATGGCGACGCGAATTGCCAGCGGCCCTGATTTAGCAACGGCTCAGTATATACACGGAAGTAAGACTAACTTCTGAGCTACTCAGTCAGTCGTCTCTTTCAACCGCCCTTTGCTAAAGCAAAGTTCATAATTGCACAGGGGTCTCACAACAACCTGGTTCCCTGAACTTCATTATCCTGATTCCACCATGTGAGTGGGGTGTCGCCCCTGCCCTTGCGGTGGCGACCCCTGTAGGGAGCAGCCGAAATGAAAATAAGAATATACAGGTGTGTTCCTCGCTACTCCCGGGTTCTAGCTTTGTCCTTGTTGCGCCGAAACCTACGGCGCCGTTTGACCTCTGGCAGCTGTCTCGCCGCCGCCACGACTCTCGACGGCGCCGCCGTGGTCAATGATCTCTGATGGATCACCTCGGGGAGTCGGGAGTGCGTTGCCGCGCCGCGGTGCACTGCGGCGGCTCTGGCGATGGTAATGAGCGAGTCGTGGACTGATCTTATTAATCACCTGAGCTCGCAGCAGAGAGTGACGGATGATCCGAGAGCTCGCTGGCGACAGCAGCAGTCAATGCTGCAGGAGATGATGTGGGTTGAGGTGGTGCAGAGCAAAACATGGAGGATTTTTATTGCCCGGATGATGATCAACACTGTTTTCCTTAAGGCGATAAACTCTCTTGTCTCTTTTTTTGACTATAAATTCTCCATTTCCATCATTTTCACTTTACTTCGAAAACTAAAAACACATCATTGATATGTTGTGGAGCTTTTGAATTTCTCCCTTCTGGCTGCTTTGTCACATTTTTCAAACTCGCGTCCTGTCACTTGTGCCGTCTGTCACTTCTTTTGAAGCATTAGCTTCAACTAGTTGTTGTGGGACCCGCTGTCCCAAATATCCATCAACACAAGTCACAACAAGGTTTGCTTCCAATGCATCACTGTATTGTCTTCAACAACACAAATGTTGAAGCTTTAAACTAAGCTAATAGTGGAACCCTTGCTAGCCGGCTAGCTCTGTTTAAATCAAGTTATTTTCCTGTTTCTTGACACTTTAGGTCAGGGGACTCAGACTCACTTCTACAAGGGGCCAAACGAGGTTGAGGGCCTAACAAATGGTGTATTTGCCTATATATTTAAACTGCCTATATATGTGACTATATTATTGTTCTTTCATTCTTGGAAGCTCAATTTATCTTGTTTGTTTTCTTTCACTTAGCACTTACTCTTATACTCTTTTAGTTTAATTATAGACGTTCATAATTCACTCACTCATAAGCTTCATCTTTACTGAAACACTGGCATCTTTGTATCTACTTTGATTTCTAACCAGCCATCCGACGGGCCACATAAAATGAATTGGCGTGAATTCGTAAAAATATTAGTTAAAACTAGATAGTTCTACTCACCATGTAAATCAAGGAGCTGTATTTGGCCCCTTGATTTTTGAAATTCTCCTTTTCCTTGCAGCCAACTTGCATTATTCCCTTCTTTTCTGACTGAGAACCATGGGCTAAAAGATTCAAGTTAACATGTAGAATATATGACTTTCCTTCATAGCTGTTCCAGGACCCGTCCTTTGATGTTCGAGATTAAATGAGATGATAAAAATACTGTTTTGCCCAAATGGATCAAAGTCAAATTGGCTCTTAAAGAACAGCTGCTTTTCTTTCTGGCCTGACTATACCTGTGCAGATGTCAAGACGTATCATGCCGGCAGAGATTTGGCGGCATCCTGAGGTCCGGCAGCAGGCACATGGCCTTTCATGGCTCTCGCCCTCAAAGTGACCTTCACCTCTTGGCCAACAGGAAGGCTCATTTGCATCCTCAACTTCCAGCTGTTCGCCCCAAACTCCTTTTTTTTTTATCGAGGGAAGTGAGTCAGAGTTGTTCACACAACACCACCACAAACCTCTGGTGTTGCGGTTACAACAACAACCCGCCCCCTCGTACACACCCGGTCTTCTGTAGCCAACTAATGCTAATTAATTCGAAGTCTGGTCCGCGCTCTGACTAGCAGCTGGATTTGGTTCCTCGGGAAGAAAAAGATCTTTCTCTCTGCCACGGTTTTGAAAAATGTCAGGCCTAGTCTGCGCGAGGAAGCCAGGCAAACAAAAGACTTGACCCTTGACCCCACGGCTGAAAGCCTCCCAATCCGAAGTGAATTCCATCAGAGTGTCTATTGCACGCCCAGTATGATGTGTGCGGGCGCTAAACTTCTTGGGGTTTATGTAGTTTTATTTTGAAATGTATACCCCCAGTTTGGGATTAATATTTCTAAAAGTGTCAACTGTCGCCCAAATTCACCTCAGACCAACCCGATCTACGTGCTGCCCAGTAATCCCTAACAATGTTCTCATGTGTTAAAGGAAATTAAAGGTTTAAGGATATTAAATGTTTCAAAACCAGGTCAAATATGCAAAGACCTATAAAACCAGCTTAAGCTCCTGACAATCGGCTTTTGAGACCTAATATTGTGATCGTTGATAGGATTTTCTTTTGTGTATTAAATGTGGTTTTGTTGACATTCGGGGGCATTAAAGGTCATCATGGTTCAACTTTAAATATGGATTTAAGCATCCTGGGAAGCTTCGCTCTAGACGTGCAATCCTCTTTGACTCGAAAGATCTTAAACTTGGACTTGTTGTCTAAGTCGTGTACTCGCCAATTGTTGTGACACAAACGGATTTAATCCAATTTGTGAAACTTTCTCAGCCCCTTAATTGGTCTTAATCAAAGTCCCTGGACATGTGGCCGGCGTGTTCGTGAACCGGGCTCAGCACCTGCTGCGTATGAATATGCATCAGCATCTCGGCTCGGAGTGCGTTGTTGACCGAGCTTTTAGCCTCGCAGACAAAGGGCTTCTAGTGCGCCTCAGACGAGTCCACGCGGCCCTTTGTGCGGCTGACAATGTTGTGAAATTGTGTCTCTGGGCTGATGTTTTCGAGTGGGGGGGCGGACAGAACCGTTTGAGCGTGGCAGGGAAACGGTACAAGAGCAGTGGACTGGATCTGAAATTGGGAATTTCTTTTTTATCTTTCTTTCCCCACCTCAACCTTCATCGTCTTCACTCTCGTGCCTCTTTAAGTCCTCATCCATGAACCCATTGTTCCTGGTACCTCCATCTCCAAACGTTCCCTTTTTTCCCTCTACAATTTGTCCAAACCATTTGGTCTGACTGTCTTCCAAATTCCCCAATAAGCTAATTTCTGATCTGGTTCACTCAAGTCCCAATAAGAACCTTAGTATCTCCAACTCTGAATTTTCCAACTCAGGTTCTCAGTCCATTCCATCAGTTAGGAACGTTGTTCTTCTGTTGACAAATACTTTTTATTGTTGTTGTTGTTCCTATTGCTGATGTCACTTCCTCCTTCTCCTGGTGTGGTTCTGTAGAAGCTCTCATTCTTAACTCAATCTACTCATAAAATACACAATAAAATGAGCATGACAATATCTTGACCATACTAGCGAACTTTAACATATCGTAAGAAAGGAATTCTCATCGTAAGAACTTGCAATCGACACTGAAATTGGTGGTTTCTTGGTCTCTGCTAAGATGGGCTTGATTTTAGGTTAGGTTAGGTAGAACTTTATCGATCCCTCCTTCGGGAAATTGTTTAAAAAAGTCTAGAAAAAAATTGTTAAAAAAGTAGAAGGAAGTCTAGAAGATACAGAGCGTGACAAGACACTAAAAAAAGACGAGACCTTTGACCACATGTGTCAAACTGAGGGTCAAGTACAATAATGTTCATGTCAATATAGTGTATTCAAATAGTGTATCGATGTCAACAGTTATACAGAGGCGACCAATAACGGTAAAAATGATGTTGAGGAAAAGGAAAAATGGGATAAGGAAGTCATACTAAGCACCCAAGAATAAAAAATGATATCACAATCACACGCCTCCTTGTTGTTATGGACAGCTTGGTAAATATACATTGTGTGATTGAGTTCGACATCCCTGACTCAGAACTATTCCTAGACTGGGGGGAAAAAATGACAACTTCCATCGACACACTGGTATGTGACATAAAGAATACAATGCGAGTTAAAATGTTTCCTTTTCTCTCAACGTGTAATTAGCTTGTTTAATAATAGCTGGTAGCATGAGTACTGTTTTGTTTAGAGCCTCTATGTCAACCCAAGAAAGTGTCGAGACGGAGACCAAAATCATAACCTGACAAGACCAAGCCAAACGTACACGAAGAATGCCTTCAGAAGTCCTTCTAACATAGTCTGCTGTTACATGGAGACACGTGTCTAGTACAGCTAAAGGTTTTTTTGGTGAGCACACTGTGTCCAGTTCTGGCTCGGTCCAGGTCCAGTTTTTGAAACCACAGCTATGTTTACTGAAACTTTGCATGCTTTTCAAGACCGATCGGGGGAAAATATGGAACCGTCACAAAGACATCTCAGAAATTCCACAAATCCTAAAAAAAAAAAACGAGGATTGAAACTGCCTCTCTGTTTTCTTCCTCTCTAATTTCCTCCCAGGACTTTTTTCTTCACAGTCGCACACAGTCGCACACAGTCGCACACTCTGTCTAGTCAGGAGCCTGGCTGCCACTCCGGGCTCCGTGTGGGGTCATTGTGGTATTTGGGGTCAGACAAGGGCTCCACTCATTGCGCCCTCCGTGGTGTGTTTGCAGCAGCTCTACGCCAGCATGTCTCGCCCAAGCGCCTTTTTCTGAAAACCACCCTCTCCAGCCGTGGTCGTTGATGCGAGCTGTAAAACATCCTTCAGAGAACATTAAAGTTTTCCCTCCTCGTGGCTCACTTTTCCCACTCGTGTTACCAAGGGTTACCCCCTTTGCTGGACTGTGATTCGCCGCCTTCCGCGTTGAGGGAGTTTCCACGTGTCATCGGCTGTGCAGGGGAGTGTCTGGCAGTGTGTTTGTGTGTGTGTGTGTTGCTTTAAGACGCGACACTCAGAGATCACACAACTCGGGCTTGATTCCTTCCTTCAAAGAGCTTTTTAGATTAAAGCCCGGGACGCCGAGGTAAGGGATGTTACGGGGTCTGTGTGTTTTATCTTCCTGTTCGGCTTTGTTGCAGGTTGTAGAGGTGGGGTGTGTGTGTGTGTGTGTGTGTGTGTCCTATTGTGATGCACAGGTGCTGCTCACTCCTGCCATTAGGGACTTTTGTGCGACCGTCGAGCAGCTCTAAACTCGTATAGTGGAGTCTTTGTAGAAGTTTTCTTGTTGGTACTAGCAAGCTTTTTATCCTGGTTATCATTTCATCTCCGTTTGAAGTCAAACTGCTTAGATGTTTGTGGATTAAATGAGAGTAGTTTTCCCAGATTTGACTAACAACCTGTTGTTGTTCTAATGGTGACGGATCACCGGGGAAGAAAGGGTCCTTTTAAGGGTCATACCAAATGTCAAATTTAAAAATCAGTCAGTTCCAATGATGCAGTTTCAAAGAAACTATATATATATATATAGTTTCTGTATGTTCTTCTATTCATATTCAAGTCAAGTTAAGTGAGATTTGTTTTGTGTCGTTTCTGTTGTTGTCATTGTGTTTGGCTTTGATTGTTTATTTACAAATAAACTAAAAGTTTGACATGTTTTTAGTCGATGTAGCTGTCAAAGTTAGCATGCATGCTAATGCTAGCATTCATGAACGGTACTACAATATAAATATCATGCAATAACATTGCAGTGCCTTTTAAAAAAATAACTATAATAATAAGTATATAAGTGAGGGACCCAATATTGTCTTTTTTTCTCTTAAACTCCTTTTTGTATTGAATTATCTTTTGTGTTTAATAATTATAATTCTTCTTTTATGTATCTTAATTTTGAGTAGTATTTTGCTGTATTAGATTGACTTTTTATCAGGCTATTTTTAAATTATTATCCTCAGTATTTATTCTTAATATATATACATATATTATTGTCTATTAAATATTGTCTCCGATTAGGAGCTTTTAAAAAATTGTAGCTCTAATTCATTTTTATTTTATATTTCTCTTAACTTACCTTTTTATTCATATATATATATATATATACTTTCTCTCATGAGATTTGTCTCATACTTTTCATATAAAAAATGATCTAAATATGAATTATATGCTACTATATATTCAACTATATTTACTGTACTATATCTATTTGAATATGTCAAAGTTATTTTCTTTGTCGTCTGGCTATTTTTAAAGTGTCCTCTCCACCGACTTCCTCCGGCCACCACAGTGGTGACCGCGGCTTTTTTGTCGCTGGCTGTGGATATTTGAGAAAAGTATTTTCTTGGCTTCGCTCTGGAATACCTCGGGTACGCTGGTATAAATCCAGCCCAAGTGCTGCTATGACATTTCTGGTCAGAAGCCAAACACAGGACTTCATAATGGAGACTGGGAAAAAAAAGTCCAAATGACACTTAACAAGCAGTTTGATGGATGTTCGGAGGCTCCGGCTCTCGTGGTCGCAGCAGAACCAGCTCTCGGCCAGTGATTCATGGACAAAACATCTACAGTACACTTGCCGGAACCATGCGATGTCGAACTTACCTGCCCGTTTAATTCGGAATATTCACACTTCAAAGTTTCACAACTTTCCTTTTAGGTGTTGTCGCGGCACCAGGGGAAGTGATAAGAACCGGTCCCGTGGGTCCTGATTCGACAGGAGGGAAGCTGCACAATGGTGTTGCGCGCTGAGCAAAAACAAATGACCTCATTGGTTCTGGTTGCAGTTAGATAGCGCTCAAGTGAGCTTAACTTTATGGAAGTAAGTGCATGAAACTGGACTTTAGATGTTAATTTCTAACAGCATCGAAATATGACTTGGAATTTGAAAAACCATCAAATTTATTTTAATGCATGAATAAATTCAGTGTGAAATTCATGTGAAAAGTAATTAAATGTTAAAAAAAAAACTTTCTGTAAACGATTCAACGGGGAAAAAAAGAGTAAAATCCTGTGTAAGAAATTAGGTAAAAATAAGGTCACAGGTGTGGTTGCCATGGCTCACTTCTACTATCTGGGATCGATTGCTTTTCCTTGGTTGCCTGGATATTAACACTGATTTCTTTTTTTTTAACACTGAATTTATTTACATATTTTTAAGGTTATTTTTGACAGTTATTGACTTGATTTTTCTCACATTCAATGGTTTCATGAATTTGATTTGATTTATTAATGAATTAAAAACTACCGCAAAAAAAACAACAGCACTTTTGATTTGATGTTTTTTCAAAGTCTGATTTTGATGCAGTGTTATTAATATTAATTAATATTTAAAGACTGATGGCACACATTAACCTCCATATAAATGAACCCTGTAACGTCAAATAGTCACGGTTAAGGTTAAGCAGTATTTGTAGATAATGATTAAAGTAAATACATTTAAAAGTGAATGCTATACTTGCTATACTAGCTTTCCTAGTCAACAAAAGTGCTAGCAGTCATTCTGTCATTGATACAGGAAGATTATAATATAGATTTTGTTAATCTTAAATTAAAAAAAAAATCACATTTCATATTGATGCCATTATTTATCTAAAATGGAATGTGTCATGTCAGTTAAGGGGTGATCAGGACGAATTTAGCTACTCGTGCTCTGAGGTCTGTGGATCAGAATCTACTTATGGTTCCATGCACACGGTTCAGGACCAGAGGAGAGAAATCTTTTCAGGCTGTTGCTCCTAAGCTTTGGAACGATCTTCCTCTCTCTTTGCGCTTGATGGATCTACTGACTCCTTTAAGAAACACCTTAAGACGTTTCTATTTGTTCAGGCTTTTCCTTGAATTTCTCGAACTCCTGTGTTGTTCTCAGTATTATCTTGATCTTTAAAGTATGTACTTTTTTGAGTATTGTTTTGATTGTCTAAGCGCTTTGTGACCCTGGTCTCGAAAAGCGCTATATAAATAAATATTACTTCCTTCTTACTTACTTAATAAAAACACTCTTATTTAAGGCTTTTGTGGGAAAATATGTTTTGAATGTGTCTTACATTATTTCTTAAATTGGCTTGTCCAATATTATAAAAAAAAAAATACAATGGGGATAAGGGCTCTTGTAGAAATTCCGATCCGTGGAAGCAACATTCTTCGTCACTCGGGGGGGGAATCTTGTGCTCCACAATGCTGAGTCGACAGTTTTCCTTGCTCGGAAAAAAAAGCTCAGAATTTCATCTCCAGACTGTTTGTGATGAGAGGGTTTGGGTGTAGCTCCGGTTCCACCGCTCTCCGTCAAGGAACAAAAAAAACGATCAACTTCCTTACCTGCTGTGTTTAGTTCGGGGACGAGGCGTGGCCCCCCCGGTTCCAACCCCCCCAGCACCAGACCCAAGACAGACTAAACACGGAGCTTAGGTGGGAGTCATTCAGGGGCAGCGGGAGAAGAATGCCAGGTCACCGGGTGTGTCGAGGAGTCGCTGGGGTGACGTTGGTCTCCTGGCCCCCGAGCAGATGGCATGTAGGAAAACCTATTGACGAGAAGAAGTTGGGTGGGGGCCCGACTTGAAACCGGACAAGGAAGACTTGTCTTGTTGTTCTCTGCCGCACAATACTCTAGTTCAAGTCGCAGCAGAAGGCGGACGTGTGTGTCTTTGGGTTTCTTGTTTTGTGTGCGACTCCAGGCTTTTCATAGTGGCGGGCCTGAAAAAACTTTTTTTCCGAGGGGAAGTGTCGTCGGAGGAGTCGGATGAAAGGAGTCATTGTGACAAACTCTGACAGCTTTTTTTTTTTCTTGCTGACTCGCTCAGTTGTACACAGCTGGCGCTCACTCGCCTACAACACCTTGTACTTCAAGGTAAATCAAACTTTAGCTTTAAAATAAAAGCAGGTTTTCGTTGCTCTATATTTGGCGTCCCCGGCCTTGGCTTTGTTGATACATGATGACTCTGCAAATTACACTCTCTCTCCGTGAGCCGCTTTTGTAAGATTTTAAGCAGCGTTCCTCTGGTGTTTCCACAAAAAAAACCTCAGTATTCCGGGTGTGTGTTTTCAGGGCTGAAAAGATTACTGGACTCTAAATACACACCGTGTTTCTCATGACTCAGCGCCTGTGATCGGCTAAGTCCTGGCGGTTCATCGCCAGGTTTTGACGTATCGGCGGCCAAAATCTCTGTTTTCTCACGCGTTTACAAATGTGATTAATAATTTGGGTGGTGGATTATTTGGGGGTGGGAGGGGGAGATCCTTGAAATTCCAGCTAAAACCGTAAGAATCTCCTTCACCTTCTCCCGTCCTTGATCACCTCTCGTCATCTAAGAAGCGTCCAAAGTAAACTCTTAATCCCAAATGTGAAGACTTTTCGGCAGCTGGCCGCCTTCCACATGCAGTACGTGCTGCTCCGGGGCTTAGTTGAGTAAGCGGCGTTTGAAAGGCTTCCTGGAGTGTGATCTTACACGCATGTAAGCGGGTTACATTACACATACAAGGGTGTCGCTTCGCCCACCAAAGACACTCTGACGACGACTTCACTTTTCCTGCCTCGGACTCGTACCGCGGCGGGTTAGAAGCGAGTCTCGCGTTCCGAGATTTATAAATAAACAGAAGTGCGCCGGGTTTAGAAAATCCTTTTCCGAGCGAAAAGGCGACGTCATGGTCTTGAAAAAGGAGGTGGAAAAATGTTCGGTTTGGACAGGAGGGAGGATTGGATGCACGGGTGGGGCGGGATGGCACCTCAAGAACCTTTTTATAGAGTCTCGGACTTGCTCAGGAGTCTCGAGAGATCTTATAAAGATATAAAGAGTGAACTTGAAGTCAATGGGTAAAGCAACACGAAGCTAGCACAGCTTTTGTGTCGAGCCTGAAAAGCCACTCGTACAAGTATTGAAAGGCCAGAAATAAAACCGTGTCGTCATCAAGTGTCAAAACATTAGATTGATTTGAATGCTTGTGGGTAAATGACTGCACCCACGTATACAAAAGAAGTCTGAAAAACAATGGAGGGCAATTATAACCCGAACAAAAGGGTTTGGTCGGAAGCTGAGCAGCATTAATTATCATTAATGAGTACTTGTGGTCCTTTCCTTGATGAAAATACAAAGAAATGTGAATTAAATTAGAGAATTATGTTGGGTAAGAACTCTTGTACAGGAAAAATACAAATGAAATTGTAGCACAGAGATTGCCCCCATTTTTACTAATTCTGATAGCTACCCTTAGCATAGAGCTACTATACTGTGTACCGCTAACGTGCTACGTTTCAAAGCTAACTACATTATTTTTTTAAATTCCCAATTGGACAAAAATATCACTTTAATAGCTGCCAATATTAATATGGAGGGCTAGTTAAAACTAGCATTTTGGCTTACTACATTTTAGAGATATATTATTACAGATATATAAATGGTTGCATTTTCCGAAGCGCGATGCTAACATGTACCACAGATGTTTATTGATAATTTCACAAAGCGAATCAATGCTAGCACCGATCGACGTACTGAGTAGGCAAGGCTAACACCAATAGCTAGCCTTCATTTGCTTGTTTATTCTAGTTGTTTTTATTGGTGTTTATTTAAGCTAACAAATAGCGAAAGTTTGTTGTTGCCATGCGCGCAGGTGTCCTAAATGCTAATGTTCTGTGTGTTCTTTCTCTACTACTGCACTTTATTTACCAAACTCATCTTCTTCTAGGTATCTTCTGAAGTGTTATACATTATGACCATCACATGTTGAATTACAACAAGTTTTAAATGGCGTCTCCTCTGTGTTTCAGATGATCCAGCCCAACTACAACAACAACATGTTTTGTGTGAAATGAGGTGGAATGAGGCATCTACGTAAAGCTTGACCATCAGGTGAGTTTCATTAAAAAAGCACAGCTACTTCTTTTCAGTTCTTCTCAGAAGTGCTAAATTCGTCCGGTCTAGCAAACGAGCTTAAGTCTTGTGTTGCGTAATCATATTACTGACAGTCGTGTCGCGAAGACGCTCCGGTGTCTCTGGCGTGCCGTGACATATTAGCCTCGTAATGAAATGTTTGATCGCGACTTTTGGACGTTTAAGCGGGTCCCGGAGTCTGGCCTCGATTTTCCTCACTTGTCTTGGGTTCGGTCACACTTAACAGCCGTGGCCGCCTCAAAGCGCTCGCCTTTTTTGTGAACAGAACAATGGAGGACAGTTGGCGAGGAGAAAGGAGTGGGGGGGATAAAGATATTTTCCATAGTTATTTTCTTTCAAAGGCTTGTGGAATATGTTAGACACGCTGTTGTTGTTGTGCTCTGAGAGGAGAATCCGTCTTTTATGATGGCTTGGTTCTGTTTCAATTGCTTGAGTATAAATAGTTTGTTGTGTTTTGGACATCAATGCGTATGTCGTTTATTTATTATATTTATCAATGGAAATATGTGACATCATGTCCCTCTTCCTTTGTTTCAGGCAGTTATGGGGAATTCCGAGAGCCAGTACAGCATCCAGGGACCCAAAGGCAACGGCTTCGTCCTGCCAGGAACGCAGAAACCGTATCCGCTTAAGTTGCGTTCGTCCAAAAGCGAAGTCCTGTCTCCTCACACGTGGTGGAAAAATGCCCCCGTAGGCTCAGGGTACAAGGCCAAGTGTATCAGCCATGGATGCCTTTCTCCTCCCCGAAGTCGGCAGCCCTACTCGCCTCGCTACGATTACGTCTCTAAGGTCAAGGGCAACCAGAGCGAGCAGCGCCGGTTTCGCTCCGCCGGATGCGTCGCGCAACGACGGAACGTACTGGACGACTACGACGATAACCCGTACGGTGGCGAGATCAACGGTCACGGTGAAGACCGGGAGGTTTCGGAGAAGCCCAGCAGCCCCCGTGTCGTGATCAAAAAAGATGGCAGCCTCCGTGTGGAGTTCACCAACACGGCGGGGAATCCTCTGGATGAGCCGACCGGCCCAGTCCACCTTCTTAAGTTCTCCCCTAACCTGGGGTCTGCCTCGACAACAAGTCTGCCTGATTCTAGTACCAGCAGCAGACCTGACCCACTAGGCGGAGGACCCCTTCCCGCCTCTACCTCCTCTACCGCCCGGACCAGTAAAGGTAGCTCCTTGAGCTCAGACGGCTCCTGGTATGACTCCCCCTGGGGAACCGGTGCAGAACTTTCTGAGCAAGACCAACCCTGCAATACCAGTCAGACACTTGTACCCTCCCCCATTCACCAACGGGACTCTTTCCTGGAGCAGTCTCCACCTTTGTCGGCCGCTGACCTTTACAAGAACCCCTTGATCGCTTCTACCTTCCCCACGACCAAAGCGTTGTCCTCCCACCTACAGGAGGAAGCACCTGACCAGCTGCATAGTAGCACCTCTATAGCATCAGCACTGGATGTTCCCATGGAAGAAGATTGTCTCGGGCCTCGGCATTACTCGTCTTATACGTTGCCCTGTCGAAGGCCCAAAGCTTACACTGTGAGCCACGGCCTGGACCGCCATCCGGACCCGGACCAGCAGTACGAACCGGCCGGAGGCACGAAGAAAGACTCCATCAAGAGTCGGATGCGGCGCTTAAGCGACTGGACCGGGAGCCTGAGCCGAAAGAAAAGGAGATCTCAGGTGAGCAGTGGAGTCGCACTACACTTGTTTTTTTAAATACAACATCGCATCCTATTAACCTAAATTCCAGGGGAAAAAAACATTTGTTCGAACTCATCGTGAACTCATGTCCTGATGTCTTTAGAGCTTCAGAACAATTGTTTCTGCTTTACCCCGTCGTTTGCTCCGCCTTGTAAAAGTTTTAAGCACTCAGAGAAATGCTGTAAGCCTCTGAGACGCTCTGTCGGAGTGAAACTAAACCCCCGGCTAAACAGCGAACCACTCCCCTTCTCTAATGTTAATGAGTGAGTTGTGGTTCTTCTCGCTTTTGTGTGGGTGCAGCTTTTCCCCGCCATGCTCCTCAACTCTGTGTATAGAGATCGTGTTCAGTCATTTGATGGTCGACTGAAGGACGACACTGTGCATGATTTAGAAAGATCACCACAGGCTTTCGCCAAAAGCGAAGTCTGGTCCTTACCGGATACCATATGCACTACAGTTGAGTTTAACGTTTTTTATTGCCTTCCACTTAGTTAACAAGAGCATGTAGGGTTTCCTTCCTGCCATAGGAGATTATGAGGTTAAAGTTTGTTAGCCTAATCATTGCAAACGTTTTTAATATAGTGTAATTCAAATTGTTGTATGAATTGTTGATATGAATATATATATGAATTGCTGGATATAGAACAGATTATTACATTTTGTTGGTGATTCTGTTGAGTTCCATCTGGATCCAGGAAGGTTTAGAAGGATTCTTTACTGTTTATTATTAAGTTATTATTATTATATGAAACAGTTGCATTTTATAAAATCATTTAAAATAAGCTTATTGTGGAGGTTTGCGCTGTTGCAGTGCTTTTCTGATCTGGCAATAATTCTCACTACCCTTTTTTCTAAATTACTAAAAACGATGGGTATTTGGAAGTATTACAATTATTAATACTAAATTGTGTTGTAATTATACATTAATATATACTATTTATCCTTAAAAAACCAAGAGGAACGTTCCAAAATATAAATTAAGTATACTGAAATATATTTAATAAAGCAAACTTTTGACTAGAACAATGTTATTATTCTAACCATGCATACTTCTACTTTACAAAGCCTCCCTTCCTGTCATAGCATTTGAATTATTATCCTCAAATTATGTGTTTTTATTTCAAATCATGCTACCAACTTACCCCAGTTCCTCCTGGTTGCTCTCATAGCCAATCAGATTAATGCTTACATTGCATGTCGGCAACAATCACCCGCTTTAATTCCTGTTACTGTTTGCTTAAGAGGTCTGTCGTGGCTTTAGAAGGTCAGACCATGGCCTTAATGCCAGTCTGGGAACCTGCAGGTAACCACCAACGGCTGCATGAATCACCTGGGATTGAAAACTTTACTCGACGGTGACAAACAGAAGCGCAATAAAAACAAAAGAAAACTTAAGTTGGAGAATCTGCTCTTGACGCCTCTGTGGGTGTTGAGTGCACTTGACTCATCTGCCGGCGGCGCAGTCGACGCTGCAATCTAGTCAAGTGTAGGTTTAAACCGCCGCCGGGCTCAGAGGAGCGCGGTTCCATCAACTGTTAGTTTGGGGAATTGAGAAGCTGCAGCAAAACCTAAAATGACACAAAAATCGACCGAGCCTTTAGGGTCCCAAACCTTCCAGGTGCCATCAAGGAGAATTTGCCCCAATTTCTTCTCAGCCTTGAAAACATCCAGACGCTGTGAGGAACACTTTGAAGTAGTTTAGCATTACTAAATCTCAACCTTGATTTGATTTACAGGCCTTTATTTTGAAGGGCTGAGCAACAACTGCAACGTCTCAAAAATACCCTTTAATCAGAATCTAAAATTCTCACATCTTTATTCCATCAGGAGACGAAGTTCAAGGACGTGTCCGACGCCTTCGACAGCGGCTTTGACGGCCTCGCCACGGACACCAGCTCCCCCTCTCAGGTCTCCAGCCACGCCTGGCTACCGGGTGCCCCCCGGACTCAGTCGTCGGGCGCCATCCACCAAAGCACCAACGACGCCCTCCGCCAGAACATCTACGAGAACTTCATGAGGGAGCTGGAGATGGGCAGCGAGAGACCGGACACGTCGACCGGCACCGAGGAAGGCGAGAGCAGCAGCGAGTCCACCGAGGGCTCCCTGGAGGAGCTGGACCTCCTGTTCGAGAAGGAGCAGGGGGTGGTGCGGCGAGCCGGGTGGTTGTCGTTCAAACCCCTGGTCACTTTGCACAAGGACAGAAAGCTGGAGCTGGTGACCCGACGCAAGTGGAAGCAGTTCTGGATAACGCTGAAAGGTACGAGTCAGAAGTTTTCCCTGCGTGTTCACCTTGAGACAAAGACTCTGCTGACTCCCCAGGAAAACCGGAATACATTATCTGATCATGGCTTTATAATTCAGTTTTGACATTCACGTTCGAGCCTTTCCTCACTTCTCTCCGCCTAAACTCACTTTGACAGATAATCCTGTCTGGATGTCTCTGAAGGGAATTCTTTGAAATGATGACATTATCTATAAGATTGTTTCCACTATTTTTAACCACACAATATTTCATGACAACATTGAAGATATTCCTTATTTAAAATACATTTAATAATGTGTTTTTTATCAGAGGTGTAACCGTGACAACCTTTCACTTTTGCTAATTATCTTTATTGAGTTTTCCCTTTTTTTCTTTTTTTTCAAGGTTGCACATTGCTCTTTTACGAGACTTACGGTAAAGGCCCTCCGGAGCAGGAGCTATCGCCTCGCTACGCTCTCCTGGCTGAGGACAGTATCGTCCAGTCTGTTCCTGAGCACCCCAAGAAGGAGAACGTGTTCTGCCTCAGCAACTCGTTCGGAGACGTCTACCTCTTCCAGGTAAAGATGAGGAACTCTTTCTACAATCACAGCTACTTGTCCAACTAAGGGATTCCTTACAAACAAGTTTTGGTGAAGCAAAAACTCCTGTCTAGCTGCCATGAGGACTGTTCTAACCCAGAGCAGATTCAATTCAATTCAATTTTATTTAAAGTGTCTTATCATAACACAGTTATCTCAAGACACTATACAGTTGAAATAAGACTATAGTTGATTAAGGAAAAATAGATCCCAGCAATTCAACAAAGAGCAAGAAGCAAAACACCGTACAGTGAGCTATGGCGAGGAAAAGCTTCCTTTTAGAAGGCAGAAACCTTGAGCGGAACCAGACTCATTGTTGACGGCCTGCCGCTTTGACCAGCTGGGAGGAAGGATGGGGGGGTAGACGGATGGATAAGGAGAGGAGTAAGGGAAATTATAGTGAGAAAAAAAAGAGGAGAGTGTAGGAGAGTCCATGGAGGTGCTGGAGAGAACTCGGGATTCACCTGCTTCAAGTGCTAGGCAGGCTACACTGTACAATAACTCCTAAACGATGAACCCTATAAACAAAATTCAAACGGTTTCTAAAGACAGAAAAGTTGAAGATGATTTGTTGAAAAACTTGCAGCTGCAGTGATGAGTTTACTGAGTGGGGGTGAGACGGAGAGAGAGCCTTTGTAGCAAGAGTTAGAAGATGAGTCAGAATATATATACTTTTTTTTTTTGCTTAATCCTCACTCACCAGCTGAAACACCTGGACATTGCTCTTATATTCAGGAGAAAAATATGAATAAGTAAACAACGATGGTGAAAGTGTAAAAATGCAAAAAGTAGTTTCAGTTTTTCATCTTTGTTTGGTTCTTTGCAAATTTTCGTTGTTACCATGTTATAAAGTTTAGTTTTTTTGTTTCTTTTTTCTATTAACTATAAAACAATAACTAAAATATACATTTTCTTCAAAAGAGTGAAAAACCAAACATCTTTTCAACAATTAAATACCAATATAATCAAGCAAAAAAAATGTTTCACCTCCGCCTCATCGTTGCATCAACCAAACTTCTGTCGCCCCCCCAGGCCAGCAACCAGACCGACCTGGAGAACTGGGTGACCGCCATCCACTCGGCCAGCGCCTCCCTGCTGGCCAAGCGTCAGGGGAAGGAGGACACGGTGCGCCTCCTGCGCAGCCAGGTCCGCGGCCTCCTCCAGAAGACGGACATGGACGGGAAGATGAAAAAGATGGCCGAGCTGCAGCTCACCATCGTCAACGAGCCCAAAAACCGCAAGGCCATCGAAAACCAGGTGAGCGGCTGGTTATTATTGGATGGATGTCGTTTTGCTCGGCTGCGTACAAAGACCACCGTCGTGGCCTACTTACTTTCGCTGACTACAGTGACAATCCGAGGCGTTATTTTTATCTGTCGACGAGAGAAATGGCCCGAATGCAATGAATCCCCTCGACGTCATGAGGCGCCCGGGGTGGACGCCTGGATGGAGATTCCAGATGTTTCCTTGTCTCTCAACATACATTAGCTTCTCGGCTGCCCGAGGGCAGGAAGAAGGCGACGCAATGTTTCCTATTACGACACATCATAGCTGTGGCATGAACACCGTGCAACACCGTTGTGTGAGTCAGTAATGTGTCGGATTCTTCATGCGTTATTCAGAATCTAGTAGGACTTCACAACTATGCGCTAAAGCAAGCTAGTACTGGGCTTGTTATTTTTCAATCTTTTTATTGGTGTTTTATAGTCCTATTTCTATTTACCACCCGGTTTAATGTTGGTCTTACTTTCATAAACCAACCCTCGGATAAAAAAGAACATTAAGTGCATGAAAAATCGCTTCAGCAAAAACGCTGAATCAGCGAGTCGCTCTGGCGTGGGGTCTCGACAACAAGATGGTAGAGTTTGTTTCTTACTCATTTTCGCTGGTTTTTAGGTTATTATTTGAGTGTTTTCGGCGAAAACAAGTGTCTTGATTCGTCGACAGACACAGGGCTAATGTTGTTGTTAAGAAAATCTGGTACTTTTTCAAAATAAAAGATAATTCAGACAGTATTAACCCTTGTCTGACCTCAGCCACTGCATATGTATCTATGGAAGCCAGGGAGGTCGTTCACTTTGACCCTAACACAAGGGATACCACAAACATATTTGTTTTCGGGACTCTGAGTCACCTTGACCCAAGGTGACCCCATGTAATGCTTTCATTTCCTTTAAGTGGTCCATGAACTATATAGATTTTGCAAACCACGACAAAGAAATGGTTTTCAATAAGTCATTAGTAGTACAATTACTTTTTCAATATCTCTTCCCGTTCTTTAGATTTTTTGTACAAAATAATTTAAATACAATTGAGTAAAAAGATCTAAAACGAATTATATACAACTCATACAAATGTTTTTTTTAATTAAAATATTTTCCTATATTAAACAAAAGTGGTTTCAAATTAGTTTTTCTAGGGCTTGTTGTCATAATATTACAGTTAATTTGTGTTAATAGATAATCAAAATAGTTCAACTTTTTTTCAAAAAATACTGGCTTTGAAGTCGAATGTCCATAAAAAAGATATCATTCCCAAACTCCCTCAATCGTTTACTCGATCCTAGACTACGATTGAAGTCTGCAGCCCACGTTCCGCTGAACTACCTGACTTGACTTGTGAGTGTTCGGTCATGTTTCCACTTAACCATGAGGTCACACACACCAACGTGTTCCGTGAAACACCACCGGCTGAAAGTCTCCTATCGGGTCGTGAGCATGTTCCCCCCCCTCGGGACGTCGATAGATTTAAGATTTCGGGGCGACGACTTTGATGTAAATACCCCCCCCGACCCGACCCATGTCTCGAGAAATCAGTTCTTCTTTTGAAGTCTCTTTCAAACACGCATCCTGAGTTTCACTGTCATCGTGAAGGTGGGCTTTTTAAGGTGAGCCAGAGGCGGGACGGGGGGGGGGGTGGTGGATAATTCCTAAAATGTGAACAGATGTTTACGAGTTGCAGTCGTTTACTCAACCTTTCCCATGATACCAATATGTGTCTCTTGAAGAATCCTCGCGGAGGCGTTGGTTCCGGTTCCACAGAAATGACAGATCATCGCAAATGTTCATTAAATAACGGCAACAAAAAGTTTTAATCTTCATAAAGCGCCTTAAGTGGTCGGTAACATTAAAAAAAAACCTGAAGTAAACTGGACAGTGTTTTTTTTTTCCCCAAACCAGCAATTCTATTAAAATCTGGCTTTTAAAGAAGCAGCTTATCTGATTTACCCAGTAATACCTTCCTCGTCATTAAACCCCCTCTTTTTTTAAGGTACTCTCAGGGATTACTTGGTGGTGGGTAGAATGCCAACGTCAAGGTCACTCCGTAGGAATGTCAGCATTCTACAAGAAGACATTTACCCACGACTTGTAAGCGCAGGGAACCTGTACTGCCAGATTTTTATCATCCGGCCCTTCAGTGTCATGCTAATGTCTTTGGATTCTGAAGATTCCTGAGATGTTTGTGTCTCACGTCCTTTAAAACTGTTAGGAAGGTCACATTTTGGTTTGGAAAGTTCATTAAGGCCAATGTTAATCTTTTAGCTCCTTTGCTAAATGTAGGCTTAAGCCTAAAAGTTGAAAATAATTAAAAAAATATATCTGTATAACAATATCTTTGTGACAAGTTTTTGTTTATGTGTTAGCGTTAGCGTTGTAGCTACGCAAAACAACGTGTAAGAAGATACAATCTTCAGAACAAACAAGTTAAACTGCATTTTATTCTGGTTTGTAATACAAATGTATTTATAAAAGTTTCATTCACATCAAAATAAAACTAATAACATTAATTCATGCTTTGTTTGCTCATGATAAGCTAAAGCCTAAGCTAATAAGCTGTTCACCAATTCATATTCAATTAATTATATTTTATATATATTTAGTTCGCTATAAGTGACCTCCTTTTTTTAGTATCGTACATAAAAACCTAAAATACAAGAATATTTCATTTAGATGTAGTACAATGTTTAATAGTACAAATAGCATTGAGAATCCTGAATTAAGAAGCTAGCACTTTAAGTCCTGGGTTAGCATTTCCGCTAAGAAGTAACAGTCTCTGAATGTATTTTTGTAGTGTTTGTTTAAAATAGCAAAGTCTAGTTTTAAATATAAATATTGTACTTAACTGTAGTGCATCACTTTAATATCAATCAAAATTTGATTTCTCATTCATTTTAACAGCAGTTATATTTTTTTATGTACCAACTACTTCAACATTAGCATTAGCATTTGGAAGTAGCATTTTTTTTTTGGAAGCCAGAACAATGTTAGCTCATATTTCTTAAACTACATGTTTTATGTATGTTTTAATTGAGATTTAAACCATGGGTAACTTGATGGCAGCATGTTTTTATATTAACATGGTACATGTTAGCTTACCCGCTAACATCCCCCGCGGCAAAACGATCATGGAAGCTAAATCTAAGTATTTTATAATTCACATACTGTTTCGTTGCGTCTATAGTTGTTCACAGGTTGCCTGACTTGACCCTCGCAGTGACCTGAGCCGCTCTTATAGTAAAACAACTCCTTTCTGCAGACGTATTAAAAGTGGGTTGTTGACTAGCGTGTTCTCATTAAAGCTCGACTCCAGCTGGCAAAACAAGTTCTCAAAGTTTATACAGGAATAACAGTGATGGGGGGGGGGGGAAGCGACGGTAAATTTGGGGTGGTATGGTAGAGTTCGGGGGGATTAACGGGTGGTCTGTTGAGTATCACTATTCCTCAATAAAAATATGGGCATTTGAATTTACTACTCTCCGCTCTGCTGCGTCTCAAACCCACCATTTCTGCTCCGACATCTGTGAGCAATCCCAGCCTGACGGAACGCACTCTTTGACCCCTGATCCTGCCTTTCCCCTTCAATCCCCTTTTATCCTCGACGTCCCCCCTGCTCGCGCCGGCGCCCAAACAAACCCTCATCAATGTTCCCTTTTGTGTCCAGATCCAGCAGTGGGAGCAGAACCTGGAGCGCTTCAACATGGACCTCTTCAGGATGCGCTGCTACCTGGCCAGTCTGCAGGGGGGGGAGCTGCCGAACCCCAAGAGTCTGCTGGCCATCGCCAGCCGCCCCACCAAGACCACCCTGGGACGACTCGGGATCTTCTCGGTGTCTTCCTTTCACGCACTGGTGAGGAGAAGTGGTCGCACTTATGTGATTTCTTGCTGTTTGTATCTAGAAAATAGTCAGACTTAACCAAACATGTGTGTATTACAGTTTAGAAAATAATATTAATGGCAAAAATATGTGTAATTTAAAAAAATACATGAATATCTGCAGATAAATCATTTGCTATTTAAAAAATAAATAAAAATAATAATTTAATACCTTGCATGACAAACAAGAACGCCATACAAATTATAAAACAGTTAAAAAGACAAAATAAACATACATATCCCTTGTATATAAAAAGTATAAATAAATAAAATAAAAATGAGGTCGTTTTTTTTTTTTGATAACCAAAAATGATCAGCTTGACTTTTAGCAATTGTATTTCAGGGTCAGGGTGACCCAGAGATAACATTAGGGTTAAAATGATATCCGAAAGTTAATAAAAACTAATACAGAATTTTTGTCCGACATTGTTTATTCTGATAAGAATAAAAATAATTTGGTGTATGTAGCAAAAACTTATTATTACCATTGTATTTGCCTAACAATGCCAAGTTAGCACATATGCTATTAGCTTCTTTTTTATACTGTCAAAAAAAAGACATTTTAAATCAGATTTAGGTCAAGATTTAGCTACGTTGCTAAAATTCCTTGCAAGATAAGTTTAGTTTAGGCTAAATTAAGTTATTTTAAAAATTACAACACAACTTTTTTATTCCACTTAATATTAAGATATATATTTTTTAATTTAAATATTTAAATATATTTTTAGGAAAAAAATACATTAGGAGTTAATTTTTTTGGTTACAAACACTTTCTATTTAATGTTGGAAACCAAGCAAATATATTTGTCTTGGTAAATAAATAATAAATGCTAATAATAAAAAACTAATTCTTGTTTTTTGCTTTTTTTCAAGTGACTAAATATGTTTGTTTTGAGTTACTCTTGCACGTATAAAACATATTGTTATCCAATAACTACTGCACACAATGTATACAAATAATCGAATAGTAGTTTTAATGAAAAGGTATTTTCTCTGTTTTCATTGTCACTAGATTATATTGGGAGATTCGTCCGGAGAAACTTTATATATTTGGGGTTTCTAATCCATATTTACTTCCAAAGTGTGTATCTGTAGTGCAATATTTAGAAGTGCCGACTCACTCCGATGAAAATCTGTGTGAAAGACCTTGAGCGTCGTCTTCAAACGGCCTCTTTATTCATCTGGAGAGCTGAGCTCATTAAGATCCGCCCGATTAAACCTTCTTTCGCCGGACGATGGGAGTCTCTGATAACGTGTCTCCGTCCAGATCTGCTCCAGAGACGAGGCCACTCTGAGGAGGCGCTCGGTGTCTCTCAACGACCGCAAACGCAAGAGGGGCCTGTTTTCGTCGCTCAAGGGTCTGGACAACCTGACCAAGAGGAGCAAGAGACCTTCTGCAGCACAGGTATGATCTTACCCTCCAGGGAATATGGAGCTTTAATTGATGCCAGTCGGAGTTAGCATGCTGCTCGACCTGAGCTCATGTTTTTCACGAGCGATTTAAAGGTTAATAGAAGTCAGTTTTAAGACGCCTCTTAATCAGGTAATCCGACACTAACGGAGGTTAGTTAGCAAAGTGGTTGATCGGAGAGATCATCGTAGGTGGAAGCAAAAATAATTCCCCACAAAACCGTTATTTCCATTTATTTTACGGCTGAAGACATCGGAGAAACCCTTTTCTTTTGTGGAGTTTATGTCCGTATGACTTTTCTTCGACTTCCTGGTCCAAAAAAACACTTGCAAACAACACTTGCAACACTTGAAGTCGATATGCTTTCATTTTTTTAAACCACAATATGTCCAAACATCAGCTTTAAAAGCTGCTAAGGTTGACTGTATCCTCTTGTCCTCAGTCATCACGGGCATCTTGCTAGATTTCAGTGTTCCCTTATCTGCGGTGGACGTAGTGGCTATTGCCATCTAGTGGCTAGAAGTTTAATTGCAATACGGAAATGAACAAACGCTGGAAATAATTGCTGTTAATTGTAAATAAAAAAATACATTATTGGCTGTTAAGCATAAAATAACTATTGTAATAAATAAAAACTAACCGACCCTTTGTTAGCAAATTGGTTGATCGGAAAGATCATCGTAGGTGGAAGCAAAAATAATTCCCCACAAAACCTTTATTTCCATTTGTTTTATGGCTGAAGACATAGGAGAAACCCTTTCCTTTTTTGAAGTGTATGTCCGTATGACGGTCGCCGACTTTTCTTCGACTTCCTGGTCCAAAAAAAAACTTGAAAAAACACTTGCAAACAACACTTGCAACACTTGCAAAAATGAAAAAACAAAAACGAATAGATATAGTGTGAGTCTGTATCGATAATTATCTTATTATCTTGGAATTGCAAGATACTGTATTGATGCGTCACGATACAGTACCAACAATAGGATATATTGCAACACAAGTATATATTTGTAGTATTGTCGAGTACTTGACTCTGGTGTTGCAGAATTTACAGACCACAAGACTCTTGACGAAGTCGATATGCTTTCATTTTTTTAAACCACAATATGTCCAAACATCAGCTTTAAAAGCTGCTACGGTTGACTGTATCCTCTTGTCCTCAGTCATCACGGGCATCTCGCTAGATATCAGATACCTTTTGTGGAGTGTATGTCCGGATGACCGTCGCCGACTTTTCTTCGACTTCCTGGTCCAAAAAGACTCTTAAAAAAACATCCAAATACCTCCATACTGCTCGTCTGTAACGTCCATCTTGTATTGAAGCCTCGACATGAGGAATTGTTGAGCAAAAAAATGAATATTTTATTTTAAGCTTGTTTGTAGCAGAAGCTAAAGGCTAACATGCTACACAGACAGGAAACACTCCGGGTCAATCTTGTGCAAATTTCTGATTCGATCCTACTTTAATTTTACTTTCAGTCCTTCTCAATATTTACTTCCTATTTCCACTGGAGTGTGATGATCAACTCTTGTATAATGTACTACCTAAAATACCTGGCGTTGTCATGAGCACAAAGAAAATAACTTTGAAAAACAATTTAACCCAAAATATTGTCTTTGGTATTATATTGCTCTTATCCAGGGGTGGACAAATACATTTCCTCAGGGGTCACACACACCGGACTACTTTTTGATGTGAGTCCAGAGTACTACTTTGAAATCACACAGAGACAGAGTACTATTTCACGTAGATGGGAACTTGCCTGCCAAACACTTTGGCCCCAGGTATATAGATCTGTCTTTTTTCTGATGTCACGTAAAATAAACCAAAAAGTAAGCGATTAAATTCAATGTTTTTCTCCGCAATCTTCAAGAAAGAAAAACACTTGTTAGCAGTTAAGCTAGCCACGCTAAACCTGACCACAGCGGGGGGGTCGGGGGTCGGGTCAGGGGGTATGAAGCTAATTGTGGTGGATCGTCATTCTTACCAGCATCATCTCCATGTTTCCCATCCACATTCCTATTAAAGAACCCCGAGTTAATGAAAACCACAGCTCCCGCTCTAGCTTTTGCGCTCAGCTCATAAAAAGAAGAGGTCTATAAAGTCTCCCGCAAATGATGATTTCCTGTTACCCAAGACCACAACGACGACCCTCCGGGGGGCAGATTTGTAGATGAATTAATAACATGTCTGTAGGAGGCTTCACCTGGGTCTGGGCCGAGATGGAACGTATGGGAAACCAGGATGAACGAGAGGTTTTTTTTTAATGAGTGTAACGGAATGACTCACTCGTTCTTTAACACGTGTTTGAAAAAGGCAATAAATTGAGGTGAAACTTAACATCGTGTGACTTGATTTGGATCCAAATCTGCTGAAACTGCAGAGATTCCTTATCCTGGGAATTAAGAAATGTAATAAATCATAAATATATTATTTATTTCAATATAGCTTTCCAAATTAATCTGGCTGTGCTTTAGGTTTCATCCTCGTGTTCTTCTGAGGCGTTCCCATTAGGAGTGTGTACACGATACAGGGTCACAACTATACAATATATTGTGATACTGTAGTAACAAGTATATATTTGTAGTATTGTCGAGTACTTGACTCTAGTGTTGCAGAATTTACAGACACATGACTCTTGACGAAGTCGTAACTGCTTTCATTTGTTTTGAAACCAAAATATGTCCAAACATCAGCTTTAAAAGCTGCTAGAATCGACCGTATCCTCTCATCCTCAGTCATCACAGGATTTCAATGTTCCTCTGGCTGCTGAGGATGTAATAACTGCTGCCGTCTAGCGTACGGAATTTCAATTGCCACACAAAAATGAACGCGGCGTAAATATTTTCAGGATAATTGTAAGTAAAAAATGTAACTATTTTTAATTTAACACACACTATAATGAAGTACAAATCATAAAATAACTATGGTAACAAATAAAATATGATTTACAAGGCAAAAATTAAAAAACAAAAACGAATAGATATAGTGTGAGTCTGTATCGAGTATCTTGGAATTGCAAGATACTGTATAGATGTATCATGATACAGTACCAACAATAGGATATATTGCAACACTGTAGTAATAAGGATATATGTGTAGTATTGTCGAGTACTTGACTCTGGTGTTGCAGAATTTACAGACCACATGACTCTTGACGAAGTCGTAACTGCTTTCATTTTTTTTGAAACCAAAATAAGTCCAAACCTCAGCTTTAAAAGCTGCTGGAATCGACCGTATCCTCTCGTCCTCAGTCATCACAGGATTTCAATGTTCCTCTGGCTGCTTAGGATGTAAGAACTGCTGCCATCTAGCGGCCCGAATTTCAATTGCCACACAAAAATGAACGCGGCGTAAATATTTTCAGGATACTTTTAAGTAAAAAATTTAACTTTTTTTTATTAAACACACACTATAGTGAACTACAAACCATAAAAGAAATATGGTTACAAATAAAATATGATTTACAAGGCAAAAATGAAAAAACGAATAGATATAGTGTGAGTCTGTATCGATAAAGTATCTTGGAATTGCAAGATACTGTATCGATGTGTCACGATACAGTACCAACAATAGGATATATTGCAACATTGTAGTAACAAGGATATATTTGTAGTATTGTCGAGTACTTGACTCTGGTGTTGCAGAATTTACAGACCACATGACTCTTGACGAAGTCGATATGCTTTAATTTTTTTAAACCACAATATGTCCAAAGATCAGCTTTAAAATCTGCTGAAGACGACTGTATCCTCTTGTCCTCAGTCATCACGGGAGTTTCGCTAGATTTCAGTGTTCCCTTATCTGCGGCGGATGTAGTGACTGCTGCCATCTAGTGTCTAGAAGTTCAATTGCAACACGAAAATGAACAAACGCTGGTAAAATCTGCATGTCAATTGTAAATAAAAAAAATACATTATTGACTGTTAACCATAAAATAACTATTGTAATTAATAAACAATCTTGACTGTATCGATATTTTCCAACACCTCAAGTCATAATCCGAGAGACAAAATGTCCAAAGAAGAAAGTATTTGTAGATAATCAAAGATAATTGAGTCTTTCTTCACACCCTTAATAAAGTACGGAGGAGATCCAGGTTGTATTTTAGCGCCTCGTTCACGACCACCTGCTCTAATGAGGCGTTGATATGTGAAGGACGACGTTGCAGCAGGAACATGAATTATTAACGGCGTGTGTTGGAAGGTATTCTCTCCGCACTTCCCTCCGCCCGCAGACACCAGCAGATGGCTGCTGTAAGGATGCTAAATATTAAATGTCTTCCCATCCGGTTTCATTCTCTCCCAGAATCCCCTTCTTGTTTTCACGTCCAGGATGGTGACGATGAGTTCACAAGTTTCCGGGGATCTCCCCCCGACATCGCTTTTGTCACTTGTGGAAACTTTCTTTTGGGAAGTTTTGCTAGTTTATTGTAAGTTTTAATCAATGCTACAAATCATTTTTTTGGAAAATGTGTCGCTTCAGAGGTAGATGGAGATCGATCAATAGTTTATTTAATGTATGATGGATTTGTGCAAGAATTATTTTTGATTATTTAATTAAAAATAAATTGTTGAAGACGCAAAAAATGTTAAGTTATGGTCCGTTTTTATTGTAGAAAACTGTTTGTTAAAATAACTAAAAAATGTATACTTTACAACACATTTGTATATATTTTTGATTAAATAGCACACCTTGGCAAAATGCGGCCCGGGTGCCAGATGCGGCCATTTGACTGTATTAATTCGGCCCTAAAGGAGTAGAACATTAGACGGATATTTATTTTCACCTACAGTTAAGAATATTTTATTTAGAGTTAATACAATAATAAAAACAGTATAAAATAGTCATTTTTTGGTTCCGAATTTTTTTTGTACCTTTTTTGAATTTTTTTTGTCAAAATATTGACATCATATATCAGTTTCTTTCACACAAAAGGTTTATAAATATGTAAGGTTTATTTTATGTTGATATTTCTTCCCATACTATTCACATATATATATACATGTATACTATGTTTTTTAAAGTTTTCTATCATATTTTAGCTCTATGATTCTCTATTTTGGGCTCCTAACAACAGAATCCGTATACAATGTGGCCCTAGAGGACATTTTATTACCCTTCCCTGCAACTTTTAAACTTTTCTCAGTAGGATTTTTCTTCTTAATTTTTGCCAAAAATTGCTTATTGACCAACCATACTTTTAAATATAAATGCACAAATGATACCTTTACAATCTTGAAATCTGTAGTAAAATCATTGAAGCCCAAAAGACGATGGATGTAACAGTCAGCAATTGATGTAAATGAATGAACACATTGAAGATAAAATATAAACAGTAGGTCAAAAAAAATCGTTCCTTTAGCAGCTACTTAATTATTAGTAATATAACATTATTATTATAAAAGACATATGATTGCGAATAGGATTTTTTTTAAACCTTGTTTTTTTTTTTCTATTGAGTACGTTTTGTCTCCTGCATCGTGTTTTTGACTATTTAACTCTGAGATCTTGCTGATGAAAATGCATTACAAATATATTGTTTTGTTATTATTAAAAGTAAAAACACAAGGAGAGTTTAAAATAAACACATTCCCCATTTAGACAAAATAACTTTGAAGGTGATTCTCAATCATTGATCTCGTTTTCTGGCCACAATTTCTGGTCTAGTCCATAAAAATGTATCAAGTTTATCATATAAATATGTAGAAATACTACTTTTTTCATAAACGCAACCTTTTGTTTTTTGGGTGACTTTGCCGACTATTGTTTTTCTCTTTTAAGCTTTTATTGATTTTTCTTTTCTCATTAAAGCAGACGAAAGTATCAATAAAGACACAGAAAAACAAAGAATAAGAATAATAAGATAAAAACATGACACTAGGGATACTAGGATTTGTTTTTAATGTATTATTCTCCATTACACGCATGAATTCCACTTCAAACACTTAAAATGCAAGTTTTTATTTATCACGTGTTTTCAAAACACGCAGCTCTTTCTATTTTGAACGAAAGGAAAAACTCCTGACGGTGAAATGTGAAACGTAGCAGCTCCCGTCCAGCCCGAAAACAAGGATGATGTCATCCCACGTTGACTCATGAGTCACTAACAAACCCTAAAAACAAGTCGCTTCTACTCTTTATCCGCTAATGAACCCTTTCGTCTTCCATTATTGATCCAACTCTCTCTCATTTCTCCCTCTCGTCGTCCCTTAAACCCTCTGTTTTTCCGCAACTGACTCATCCTCGTCGACTAATCCAGTCGTCGCCCAAAGTCATGCTCTCTTCTCCGGCGTCTTCCCTGCTTGTGATCCGTCTTAAGAGCAGCTGTTGTTGCGGCGGCGAAGTCTCTCTGGCCCGACCGTGGACTGTGGGAAATGGGCCAGGAAAGGTCTGAGGATTTGTGTGGGAGAGCTCGGTAAAGCTTTCTAAAATTAGCCGGGGGTTTACAGTGAAAGCACGAGTGTTTACAGCCACTTTGGAAACGTAGTCGTGTCTGGGAGTCGCAGGAGAGACTCTCTCTCTCTCTGACAAGAGTTGATAAAAGCTGCTAATGTGTGGTCGACCTCCTGCCCAACTTTAACCTAACTTTAATCTAACCCTTTTGCTGCATCAACTCACTGCGTTAACTGAGCTTCAGTAGGTTTTTTGTGAGTCTCCTGCTAGTAATCAGACGCACAAATTTGTTTAAATGTAGATAATTGCATTGTATTCAACAAATGTATTGACGACAAATCTGTCTCTTACACCAGTTACACTCAAATCAACCCAAACACTAAGATATGGAAACGAACAAGAAGCTAATGCTAAATAAATTGTATATATTTATTTTTACATTTACAGCCAAAAAAGTTATACTTGCAGGATAAAATAATCGAAATTAAGCAAAAAATAAGGTTTAAAAATTAACAAGCAAAGGTAGGTAGTTCGATGGATCAAAAGTAGTACTCTAAAAAAGTACAAATAAATACACCGGCTAACGACAAACATGCTTAATATTTGATGTCTTATGTATTTAAAGTAACAAAATGGTCAGTATCCGTGGGAAACCCTTTTTTTTTGCTAATAAACGATGTAAAAGTAACAATCAGACTAGCATGATATCAACAAATGTTTTACTAGCTAACAGATCAATGTCAAAAGATAAAATGGCTCATGTGTAGTCAAAAATATTTTCGGTAAAAAAAACAAAAACGTGTGAAACATGAAAAAAACAAACTTTACTGAGCTTAAAATAGTTGCCCCCTTTCTTGTCTTTGTGGCTAACAACAAAAATGGCTAATATTTAAAATTCAACCTGCAAAGGTTAAAAAAGTGGTTAAAAACAGAAAGTTCACAAAATGAACGGGTGTGTAATTTCAAGAATCTGGCGATACAGGGGAAACGATACGATATATTTTACTGTAGTTACAAGGATATATTGGTAGTATTTTCGAGTACTTGACCGTGGTGTTGCAGGATTTACAGACCTCATGACTCAGTCGTAACTGTTTTAATTTGTTTTGAAACCAAAATATGTCCAAACATCAGCTTTAAAAGCTGCTGGAGTCGACTGTATCCTCTTGTCCTCAGTCATTGCTGAGATCTCGCTGGAATTCAATGTTCCTTTAACTGCGGAGGATGTAATTAGGGCCATCTAGCGTCCAGTAGTTTAATTGCTACACAAAAATGAACACGGTGTGAGTATTTAAATGTTAAATTGTTAATTTAAAAAATATCAACCATAAAAATAACTATGGTTACACATAAACAATGACTTCTATACAGTATTGTGGTATTGCAGTATCGATATTTTCTAACACCCCTACCAAAAAAATGCTATCAAGAGTAGACTGGCGCAAATTACAAATCGTTGACTTGTTCTAAAATTTCAAAAACTGGAAGAAAATGTTTGAGTTAAGAAAACTGTGAATAATTAACTTTGACAACAACACAGGCTTTTAGATGAAATACCGTAACACAATATTTTTTGGTCAAAAAGATTGGAATGGCTAACCAAGCTAACTAGCTTATTTATAGAAGGGACTGAACAACATTATCGACGAAACATTAGCAAGTCCAGGAATAGATTCCGTCCTAGTCGACAACAACACAAACAAGACAACACAAAACACCCGATCCTGAACCATGTCAGTGTGGATCAGAAAGATTGTTTTCATCTGTTCCTGACCCTTTCATCTTCATGGTGTAGGTGCACCTCTGCTCTCGCTTACTCAACGCTTTCATCACTTCATAGTCTCGGCTCTCATCACCCAGAACCGCTTTTTATTCGAGCACATGTGTGTTTGATATCGTGATAATAATCGTGAGTCAATCTGACCGGAGCCCGTCTGTCTGAGCGCTAACCTGACCCGTCTCTCCGTTTTCAGATCTTCGAGGGCAACGCCGGAGGTCAAACGCTCGCCCTCCCGCCGAGGAGCGCCGAGGTGAGTCACTCGCTTTTCTGGATCTTTGATACAGGTTTAAAAAAAAAAAAAAAAAATCCACCATCTGTGGCCCACCTTCCTGTGGTCCTGGAAGTGCCGGGAACAAGTCGTTTGTTGTCCGTCTCGGCTTTGATCGGCCGTTCTGACACATGACGTGCGAGCGAGCTGCCGCCATCCATCAAAGCGGAGATGCTTTTCTTTTTTTTTTCTTCTCTCTCTGAAGAAAACACTGGCTTCGTATTCAACACATCTATCTCGGCGCTGGTGCCGAAGTGGGCCACACACTGGGGGCCACTTCACACTCCCATTACGGAGGGTGTCGAGTTGTGGTGACCAAGTGTTGTGGTTGCAAGTGTGAGATTATTTACATGTTTAGAATATTTTTGACTGTAAGCTTGTTAAATATTCACTTCATGATACAATCTTTTACTCGCATGTCGTCCAATTAAAACATTATTTTCATTAATACTCGATATAAAAAGACGCCTTCAGCTGTAATGTAGCGTTAGCCGCTACCATAAAGTGTGTCCAAATCCCTTGTTAACACGTTTTAGCTCCGGTTTTATCATGTTAATTAAATTTATTCAGTTTAATATGACAAGATGTATTACCCTAATAATGTCTGCAAATTAATAATGATTAAAAAAAAAAGGGTCCGATAAAACAATTTCGTAGCAGAGGATATCAAATTGTCTTCCACTATTTCATTAAACTACCTATAATAAAATCGCTTACATCAGCAATTAGCATATCACTGTATTATAATAACAAACATTTACAATTATTATAAAATATTTAATAGGAATTATATTTCAAGATTATTATAGATTTTTCTAATTTAATTTGTATTATTTTTATATTATTAATAAGGAAATATGATAATACATGTAGTAATTAAACAATAATAGCAGTGTATTATATAATGGATTCATTGTATTTTACTGTATTAAAAGTATTATTTTATATGTTGAAAAGGTGAAAATGTTAAAACATTAATGTAGAAATAAGCTTTTATCCGTTAGTATTTGTCAATATTTTCTTCCAAAAAGAATGTGCCAAAAAAAACAACAATTTTTCTATCCATTATTAAATTACTTTTAATGCAAAGATTAATTTCGAATTATACAATGATGTTATTATGTACTTAAAATAATTAAATATTTAAATGTATTAATACTGTTAATTATTATTGGTTGAATAATCAAGCTAATGAATTTGTCGTGGATGAATAAGCGAAAAACAATATTATTTATTTGTAATCTCAAATTGTTGAAAAATATATTAGTAATACGGTTTTCTTGAAGTGTAATATGCAAGTAGGTTAGTTAGTTAATTAGTTGAAGGTGTCCCCCAAGGCTCAATGTTTGGGCCTTTTTTCTTTTGAACTCCCAAATTTTATATTTATCTTATTAAAACCTTAAGTTTCAACTTCCTCAAGGGAGGAAAGTCCACTAAAGCCAGTCCTTGGTTTCCCATATTCTTCCTCTTCACACGTTTCAAATATACCTTTATCTTTACTGCACTGGGGATTTAAGTCTAGCTTTGTTATTTCTTTTACAGCTTAAGGGCTTTTTCTTCCCCTCCCTGATAATACGTTTATTTAAATGCTCCTCGTAGTAAACGGACCATTAATTGGAAGCGATACAACTTGAAGGAGGAAGCTTGGAAGCAGCTGACCTGAATGGAATACAGCTATTATTAATTCAGAGTTTTACCTGTTGTTTTTTTCCTGCTCGTCGAGCCAAAAATAATCTCTCCGGGAGGAAGCTTCAGAGAGAGCTCCCTGGCCAGCGATTACATAAAACCCCTTCTCTTTTATTTGATGACATGTTTTTTTTTACATAAAAACATACATTAAAAATTGGTGTTAAGTTTGTGTTTTCGAGGGTTTCATCAAGAGGAGGAAGAGGCTTTTATTGACCTTCGTCTAGTTTAATAATCTGCAGCGTTTCGATCCATCTTTGAAGCGAGGATTAAGACCAGTCCGGCCGAAGGAGAGAAAATATGTATTGATTTTTGCTGACATGTACGTTTTTTCTCCTGATGACTTTGATCCCAACCTATTATTACATTCACAAATCCCAGGGATGACTCTATTAAACAGTCTAATCCTGTGGAGCGAGTAAGGGTCTATTTGGAAGTCTACGTTTTCCACAGTTTTCGCTTGAAATTCGTTCATTTAAGTCAGATTTTGTATTTATTTTTGTCCAAACTAGATGGATAGATGGATTAACATAGAATCCATCATCTTTTCACTCCACTCCACTCCTTGAAGAGTCATAGTTGAAGAGGCTCGCATTTTTATCAGCGTTCATGATGTGGTGAACATGATAAGTGAATGTAGAGACTTGCTGACTATTAAACACGTGGTTTGGTACGCTAGGTTTGGGGCCATAATTTGTAAATAATTTTGATAGATCCCAGCGATGACTGAGGACAAGAGGATACAGTCGACTCCAGCAGCTTTTCAAGCTGATGTTTGGACATCATTTTGGTTTCAAAACAAATGAAAGCAGTTACGACTTTGTCAAGAGTCATGTGGTCTGTAAACACCAGAGTCAAGTACTCGACAATACTACAAATATATCCTTGTTACTACAGTATCAATAAATATCCTATTCCTATATTTTGATAGGTATTTATTGCCAGAATCTTGACAATACACAACGCTACTAAATTATTTTTTTTATATAGTTTTTTCAGTTTCAACAAAATATAAGATAAATATAGTTTATAGTATTCTGTTTGACAACCGTATTAGAAACCAATACATATTATAAAATACTTCCTAATAGTGGCTTTTGCTGTGATAGCGTGTTATAAAAGTTTCAAACTTTTTTACTTTAGAGTTTAATTTGATTATAAAGAAAATATGGGCAAATTTTTTTTAATGAAGTACCAAAAATCATCTACGCCTCCCAGAAAATATATATATTATGACGAGAAAGCTTTTATTCTTCAATATGCAGGATCATCTCACCATATTTGAAAAGTCGAAAGAAAAAAACCCAACAAAACGCTATAAACCCAAGAGATTTATCCATGCTAGCACTCTTTTATGGGCGAAAAACAACATTTTAAGTAACAAAAATCTTCTTCGCCTCCCAGAAAATATATATATTATAACAAGAAAGCTTTTATTCTTCAATATTCAGGATCATCTCACCATATTTGAATAGTCCAAAGAAAAAAAAAACAACAAAACACTATAAACCCAAGAGATTAATCCATGCTAGCCCTTAGCTAACCTCTCTTTTCTGGGCGAAAAACAACATTTTAAGTAACAAAAATCATCTTCGCCTCCCAGAAAATCTATATATTATGACAAGAAAACTTTTATTCTTCAATATGCAGGATCATCTCACCATATTTGAAAAGTCCAAAGAAAAAAAACCCAACAAACTGGATAAACCGAAACGATTTATCCGTGCTAGCACTAAGCTAACCTCTCTTTTCTGGGCGAAAAACAACATTTTAAGTGGCTTTTCCTTTCATTATATACAATTTTCTGGGTTATTACTTATGTCTTAACGTTTTTTACTTTTCAAACACACATTGGCCTTCTACGGGTTGGACATTTTTGGGGCGGTGGTTAAAGAAAACTCTGCGTAATGCTCCTAAAATAAGCGTAATGGAGGAAAATTGGTTTGGAAATTAGACTGGACTATCTACGGAGGCTCTGTTTTCTAATATTTGTGTCTGTCAGTTGCTAAGCGGAACGGACATTTTCGGGGCGACCGCCGAGCGTCCGTTATTCCGTCTGAACGGTGGCGGAGGCAAGTTTTTTCCAGGCCGGCGGAGGAAAGACTGAAGTGTCTCTAAAAAAAGGAAAACACAAGAACATTCCTGTGTGGCTCTTGCCTTTAAACCACAGTCTTGCGTTCGTGTGAGGGGGTTGACCCGGCAACCGTCGGAACCCCGTTGCCGACCATAAATGGGTTCAAAGTCGCACTCGAAAGGTCAGCGGAGGAAACCGTTGTTTTTCCGGTCGATGGTCGTTGGTCAATTAGTTGCCACGGCGACGTTGGACTCCGGTTTAGCGTGACCCCCCCCCTAATGTTGAGCCGGCGTCACCAAGTTTGTGAGGTACGTCAGGTGGGTAATGGATGATTCCGGGGATGTTTATTCGGAAGGTAATGTTTGCCTGCGTTCGTCCAGGAGTGTGTGTTCGGCGGTAAGTGGTTGGAGAGCCGAGAGCGTCCCTCGGGCTTTTTTCCTCTGGCAGGGGAAAGGTCTTTTTTTTTTTCCTCTCGGCCTGATGCTCACGGGCGCGGCTGCTGAAAGCCGACACAGCACTCTGAGACGACGTGGCCGGACCGAGGCAGTCGCTTATCCTACAGGGTCCCGAGTTTGTCTCCAAAAAAAAAAAAAAAAAACGCTGATTCACGAAACCACTTCGGCCCCTGAGGTTTTGGGGGTGCATTCGTGTTTGTTTTTCCTCTAGATGTAAAAGTCTGACAATTATGGTGTCCCTGAGACCCACCACAACGCTGGGCCCGCTTTCTCCTCCAGAGACTCGCCGTCTCCAGTAGAAACTAAAACCCGCAGTGTCGAGTGGCTTTCGAACCCACAACCCTGATATCGGCTGCGCCCGCTAATGGGACCAGTCATATTTTCACTGTAGATCGCACTATAACAAACCCCATTAAGTACAACATGTTTTTCTCAAGTTTTTGCTACTGAGACCCGCTTTTACGACAAGAAAATTAAAATTCATGCAGTTAAAGTTTTATTAATACTTATTTTTCACATTGTAAAATACTTTTTAATTGGAATAACTGCTTATTTGTTGACCTCAAATTGAATAAATAAATAAATTGTGGTAATTATTTCTGTGATGTAGTAATGTATCCTATGTTTTTATACATAATTTGTTGCGTTTCATGTCATTTGGGTTGATTTTTCTTCCCCCCTGCAATTTATTAAATCCTTTGTATTAGAGATACTTCAAAATCCCTGTGAGAATATTATTACTATTGTTTAATTTGTTCTAATTCTTTCTGTTCCAAGTAATTTAATATTTTTAAGTATTTTTCCGTTAATCTGATCTTTTTTATTTATTTACTTTTACTGTTTTTCTGGCAATTTTTTAACCCTATTTAGAGATACTTCAAATTCCCACGAGAATTTATTTAATATTTTTTCAAGTATTTTTCTGTTATTTGGGCAATTTTACATACTGTTTATCGGAGTAATATTTTTTTCTCAAGTATGGACATGCTTTATATTCCTGCAGCGAATTTAATATCTTCATATCTTTATTAAAATGAATATCCATGTGTAGTTGTTTTTCATTAAACACTGTTTTATGGTTGCTGCAAAAAGTTGTAGTATTGCAATTGGATGTTATACACAACCTTAAAGCATATATATCTTCAAATATAATCTTAAATTATGTTTTTCACAAACACATTTATTGGTGTAAAATGTATTGTAAATGAAGAATACAATTCAAATTCCCACAAGAAAAATATATTGTTTGGTAATTTTTTTTTTTTAAATTATTTTTCGGCCTTTAGTACAATCTTTGTAGTAATATTCATTTCCTGACACTATAAACTCTCTTTTTTTGTAGTAATTAATCCAGATCTTGGTCTCTTATTAATATTTTTTGGGTTAATTATTATGGAGTATACTTCTGTTATCTCAGATAATTTTTTTCCTTTTTTTGCCATTTTTTAAATCCTATTTATTGAAGTTATTATTGGAGAATGGATACACTTGGAATTTCCACTAGAAAAAATATTTGTTGTTTTTTTCAGACCGATTTTTCAAGTTATTTTTCGGTCTTTCGCACAATTTCTGTACTAAAAAGACACTTTAAACCCCCACTTTATTTGTTTGTTAGTAACTTTTTACGTCACGTATTATTAATATTTAGTTTGGAGTCACTGTTCTCCCTCCTCAGTCCACACTTTCTCAACCTCTCTCTCCGTCTCCAGAGAATGGAGGTGCTTGGCAACATCTACTCCATGTCGCCCCCTGAAGGCGGTGCGTGGGACGGCGTCAGCAGCACCATGACGTGCGTCCACATGCCGGACGGACTCACGGTCCAGGTCCCGGTCCGAGGCGAGCAGACGGCGGCCCACCTTCTCTCCGTGGCCTGCAAGGTCCGTGGTCTACCTCACGATTGCCCTGAAACCCATCATTTAAAGATGTTTTTTGTTAAAAAATTTTACTATAAAAAACGAGTTTTAAGTCGTCTTGTCCGTGAACAGGTGAAGCATCTGGACCCGGAGCAGCACCGGCTCCGGCTTCCCGGGCCGGAGGTCCGGCGCGTGGCTTCGGGGGAGCTCCTGAGCGACCTGGTGAGGACCATGAATCTTAAAAAAAAGTTCTATGTTTCTGATTTTATTCTGGATTTTCAGGCCAGTGATCGGTTCGAAGTGGTCGCTCTGCACACGTTTGCGTTGCACATGTTCAGGCCGAGCTCCAGCAAAGACTTCGGTGAGTCCTGGTTCAGATCCTCCTCCAGTCCTACAACTCTAACCCCTTTGTTTTGGTCAGGATTTGCCGTGTCGGGTCAAACCAACGCTCAGAACAACAGCCAGATCCTGGTCAGCGAGGTCCTCCCCGGCGGTCTCGCCGTCAAACAAGGTCTAAAACCGATCCACGTCTAACGACGACCCCGTATCTTAACCCCATCGTTGTTCCTCTGCAGGTCTGCGTCCGGGAGACGAGATCCTGGTCCTGAACGGTCGCCCCGTGTCCAGCCTGGACCTCGACCTGATCCAGTCGCTGTTCTCCGAGCAGACCCTGGACATGAGGGTGAGGCGAGAAGGACGAGCGCCTCACGACCCGACGTCCAGACCTCCTGCGGCGCCGCTCAAGCAGCACAGAGCCAAGTCCTCCTCAGGTAACCGGTCTTACTGGTCGTTACACGTATGTTACACGTATGTTACACGTGTCATGTTAGCAAAGGACAGATGGTTCCTCACAGGCGTGGCTTTCACACGCCTTTGAATAAAGGAAGTGGTCGACAGATTAACGTCACTTTATTTTATCTTAGAATCAACATTTCCGTGTAAAAGTTTCACAGAGTAAAGAGTCTCCAGCAAGAGAAGCTTCGTTGATCGACTGGTGAGTCTCTGGTCAGTAGTTCAGAGTTAAATTAGTAACATTAGTTAAATTAAGTATTGCAGTAACTTTCTAGAAAGATACTTTCTAAGATTCTTTAAATTGTTTTTATTGTTTAAAATCAGTGTCTTTCTGCTGCAACATCGTACGACTACTTCTGCTACTACTACTACTTCTGCTACTGGTACTGCTACTGCTACTAGTACTACTGCTACTATTACTGCTAATAATACTGCTTCTACTACTGCTACTACTACGACTACTGCTACTACTACTACTGCTACAAGTACTACTGCTACTCGTACAAGTTCTAACACTACTACTCCTGCACTGCTACGACTACTAATACTGCTACTAACATGCTACTAATACTACTGCTACTACTGCTGCTATTTCTACTACTACTACTACTACAACTACTACTACTACACTTACTTCTGCTACTGCTACGACTAATACTAGTACAACTGCTGCTACTACTACTACTACTACGACTGCTACTTCTACTGCTACAACTACTGCTACTAGTCCAACTACTACTACTACTTCTGCTTCTACTACTACTACTACTACTACTGCTACTAGTACTACTGCTACACTTACTTCTGCTGCTGCTACGACTAATACTAGTACAACTGCTACTTCTACTACTGCTACTACGACTGCTACTTCTACTGCTACAACTACTGCTACTAGTACTACTGCTACTACTACTACTACTACTTCTGCTTCTACTACTACTACTACTACTACTGCTACTAGTACTACTGCTACTAGTACTACTGCTACGACTGCTACTTCTACTGCTACAACTACTAGTACTACTGCTGCTACTACTGAGCACCTTATGACGCTTGACTTTGAAAGGCGCTGTACATAAACTTACTTACTTACTACTACTGCTACGGCTGCTAGTACTACTACTACTGTTACTATTTATAGTAATATACTACTATATAAATGACTACCTCTGATATTGCTAATAATCAGTTTTGATACTATTATTTCTACTTCAACATAGCTGTTAGCCACCAATGCTAGTATGACGCTCCCGTCTTCTTCTATACTAAGTACTCCGAGCAACAACATAAACCTGTGTTTCAAAATCCCTAAATCATCTCGAGATAATATCCGTAAATGAAACTGATGAAAATATAATTGCGAGGCGAGATGAAGGAGCGTTCAGTCTTCAGGAAGTGACACGTCACCGTGACTGGGCTGTGGCGTGATCGATCGACCACCAGAAGATACCGCCATGTCTTCTTCTGCTCTTCATTTAAGAAATAATTATGAGTAAATTTGACATGTCAGCCGTGATGCCGGCGAGTCATTAGACTCGTTTCTCACCGGCGCCGGCGGTAATGAACGACAGAAGGATGAACGACTGGAGGGCTCTAATTACTGTAAGTGCTGCAGTCTGCTGCTCCGCCTCTAGAGGGCGTGTGATCCAAGGCAGTTTGGCGTCCGATGGTCTGAATCTCACTTTAATGTCATTTTAATCGGAGTGTTGAGTGTTGGTTAGTGAACGGATGATGATGATGATGATGATGATGATGACGGTGACGCTGGCCTTCCTCCCGGGCGTCAGTCTTTCATGTGCCAACTGTTCGTCCTCAGAACCTTGAAATAATGAGAATCCACAGAAACACACTGTCGGTGTCAACAATCTTTTATTATCTTGGGTTTTGTTTTCACTATTCAATTGGATTTGCTTTAAACAAATGTAACTAAAATACAATTTTCTTTCACTAAAACTACATAGAAATGGATTGAAACTATTTTTATTGTCTGTACTGTTGGACTTTTATAGATCCAATTAATAGTTTTTTGTGATGGTTTTAGTGTTTTATCAGCAACTGCTAATATAATGTTGCTAAAAATAGAATTTAAAATACTATAATACTATGATGAATACAAGTAATAGTTTTTGAAATAAGCAATATGTGTTTTTATAAAGTCATGTGACTTGTTAGCTTTTTTTTCTTTAGCATAGCTAACTACTTAAATTTTGCTTTTAAAAAAAAAAATTAAAATACTTTTGTAAGTGTTTACCTTGTTACTGTTTATACTTTATACCTATTTTTGCAAAAGGTAAAAACAATTCTTGAAGTCATCAAATGTATTGTTATTTTAATGTGTTTTTGTGAAGGTCATGTGAGTCATTAGCTTCTTTTCTTTAGCATCGGTAACGGCTTAAATTTTGCTGATTTTAATATAATTGAAAATACTTTTGTTAGTGTTTATACTATACAGTAAATCTAAGTAATGTTTTTTGCAAGAGGTAAAAAGCATTCTTGAGTCATCAAAGTTATTATTATTTTATTGGGTTTTTGTAAAAGTCATGTGAGTCGTTAGCTTCTTTTCTGTAGCATCGCTAACGCCTTACATTCTGCTGCTTTAAATATTATTGAAAATACTTTTGTCTGTGTTTATCGGTAAGTATGGTAATATATAATTAAAGTATATAAATATGTAACCAATATTCTACTATATAAACCAATCCTTATTTTATTTTACTAAAATCTTCTTTGACTAAAACTACACAAAACTGAGATATCCATGACTAGGATTGAAAAAAGCCTAAAATAAGTTTAAATAAATTGGGTTATTTGTTTTTAATATTTTTATCCTGTTTTGTGGCATTAAAACATTTTTCTTTCAGAAAGGATGAACAGATTAAAAAGGTGTTTAACCACCATAAAAAAAATAAATAATAATAGTAATAAGTAAATAAATATTTGGCTAAAACTAAAGTATGTTTGAGCTGCATCGTCCAGCGGACACATGGAGTAGAGCCAGTAGTTCTCAGCATGGTTTGATTCTATCTCTGGATCCATCGTTCACCGCGACAGACGTTGAATATTTTGCTGCTTGAGGACAATAAGAAGCTTTTAATCGGAGCTGCCAAGTGTTTTCTTCCCCAACAACCATTGTGTCTCCGCCATTGTTGTCTCCACGTCTGGCTCCCGTGATGGATCAGGACTTTAAATAGACGCCGTTGTCTCTGGTGATCAGCGGAAAAAAAACAAAAACCCTGTGTCTTCCCAACAGATGTGTGTACTGCAGCCGATGGTGGCGCCCTGGAGCACGCTCACGCCCACTGCGCACACAGACCCGTCCAGCACAGCAAGGTAGGCGGAGCCTCGATGCTTTCTTTATCAGAGGCGTCATCTTGACGTCGTTATAATGATAAGGATCCACTCCATCATCACCGCCGCTGTAAACACAACTTATCGCACACACACACACACACAGACACACACAAACACACACATACAAACACACACACACAAACACACACAAACACACACAAACACACACACAAACACACACAAACACACACAAACACACACACACACACACACAAACACAAACACACACACACACAAACACACACAAACACACACACAAACACACACAAACACACACACAAACACACACATACAAACACACGCACACAAACACACGCACACACACACACACCAACACACCCCCCCACACACACACACACACACAAACAAACACACACACACAAACACACACACACACACAAACACACACACACAAACACACACACACAAACACACACACAAACACACACACAAACACACACACACACACAAACACAAACACACACACAAACACACACACAAACACACACACACACAAACACACACACACACACAAACACACACATACAAACACACGCACACAAACACACGCACACACACACACACACACCAACACACCCCCCCACACACACACACACACACACAAACACACACACAAACAAACACACACACACACACACACACACACACACACACACACACACACACACACACAGACACACACGTGGCTGAACGAGCAGGTAATGACTCGCTGTGTTCCCGAGTCTCACCAGAGGAATTCAAAAATGCTGGTCATGTTTAACTTGAGTGTCGGTACGGTCGCCATGGTAACCGCCTGTGTAATCACACTTTAAAATAATCATAATAATTCCAAGCTGACACCGCAGATGGATGGTTTTCAAACTCTTTTTCTGAATCAATTTGGAGTTTTTTTTCTGCTCAGCCCTTTCTTGAGTATTTCTTTCGTCTAAAAAAATATATTGATATTATATATATATATATATATATATATATATATATATATATAAATCCATTTTTTTTGTTAGCAGAAACATTTTTCCTTTAGAAACAATTTAAAAAAAATGTTTTAACCCCCCCCCCCAAAAAAAGTAGGGTATACTAGGAAGTAGAGTAGGAAAAGACACACAATAGATAGCGACAACAAAATGTAGAAATAATATAAATATAATAAATATATAAATAAAGGACAAAGGTTTTTTTATTTTATTTTTGTCTTGAATTATAATTCATTAAACACTAAAGTATCTGATAAAATAAATCAGTAGTAGTACAGTATGGAGCGCGAGCATTGACAACAACTACACAACATGATACAGCAGTTTCCTAAAATATTGCGATATTAAAAAAATATCTATACTTTATAAAGTATACTTTAAAAAACATTTAATATCAATATTTTATCCTCGGTCAAAGTATCTCAATGTATTGCTGTAATGATATTTTTTAACACCTTTACTTTAATAGATAATAATAATTAAAATCGTGTTATAAAATACACAAAAAAGCGAATGAGAAACAAACAAAAACTGTTCAGTAGAATTTTAATCTAAAAAATAGCAAAAAACCCCAACGATAATAAACTAAAATGACCATTATTAAATAGGATCATTTAGTACAATAATGTAATTAAACTACCTGAAAACATGACAATGTAAATAAATAAATAAATAAAACTATTACATTTTGGTTATTATTTGTAATCATATTTTTCTTGTCTGTTTATTTTTAATCCACTGACTCGTGATACTGCAGAGGAAATGAGCATCACTGCAGTCGATTGAGTCTCATAAGCAGCCACTTGGAAAAAGGTCATCTCTGCAGACTCGTGTGATGATTGTGTGTCTCTGGCGACGAAGTGTGTTTCTATTTCTGCGGCCAACATGTTAAGCAACTTTAATGAAGCCATTAAGCTCGATGTGAGTCAGTCCTGGTGGGATTCATCCTCCGAGTCGTAATGAAGCAGGACAGAAGCTGGTGGTAATGTGTGTGTGTGTGTGTGTGTGTGTGTGTGTGTGTGTGTGTGTGTTCGTCCTCTGCGTCACTCGTGGTAGATATCATCTGGAGCAATATTTGGAAGTGTCTTATCTGACAACGTGCAGGGATGCTTTTGGAAAGCGCCGACTCATGCTTTTAATTGGAAAGCGAACTCTTGGGGAGTTTTTAGCGAAATCGTCTCGGAATTAGATTTTCTTTCCTTCCGAGTCAATTTCTGCTGAATTATTTTGACTTTCGAAGCAGGTTTTTGGTTTGTTATCTCAAGAACGTGACCTTTATTGTCGAGTGTAGGATCATATTGTTGATATTGTTTTAAGAGTTGATCTCGTTTGTTGTTATTTTCTCAATTTGCTCCTTTTATCTCGTCATCAAAGGAAGATTTATTAGTGAAAAATTGATAAATCTTCGTCTCTGACCAATACATCTTTATATCACCTCTAAACGTAGTATATCTGATCCCTAACTCAAGCCTTTTTATAATGTTTTAACCCCTATTTACTTATAATTAAGACATTTATGTGAAGATTTTAACCATTTAATTATTATTATTTTTTCTAATTATTATTACTGTGAACCATTTTTTACTTTTATGTCATGATTTTCGCTCTTTTTCACTTTATTATGATGTTTGACTCTTACTGTATTTTTAATTTCAATCTGATAAGAATGATTTTTATTCACAAAATGATGACTTTTATCCTCAGAATTATGATTTTTGATCAAAATAATAAAACCAAAACATTTTACCTTAGTGTTTCTGATAAAACTCGCAATTACATAATCGCATCACATTTTTCCCAATAAGTCAATAACTTTATATTGAATACTTTTTTGGCTTTTTAAATCTCAAAAAACAAACTTCTGTCTGAAAAATTCCGATTTATTTGCACGAAAACTATATAAATCTTCATCACATATTTTCAGAACGGAAACTTTGATAATTCACCTTCAATCTTATGATTCAAAACCAAAAAATCAAACATTTGAATCCAACAATTAAGGCATGAATTTGACAATTTCAGTAATTTTTAATTCGTCTTTTATCTTTTATTTGAATCCCACAATTACCTGAGAAAATTCAGACTATGTTGAGTATAATTAATAATGATAATGATAATAACAATAATACTGTGAAATCATTCTTCAAAATAACAAATTTGATGCTATTATTTATTTTAACGTTTGAAAATGTTCAAATAAAACTATGTTTAGTTTATTTCTCATAGATGAACATTTTTAAAATTAATTTATTCATATATATTCTTTAAAATAGCCTTTTTTTTGTTTGTTTGTTTATAAAAAAAAAAGAGAAACAAGCTTCTTATGGAATTAGATCCGTGATCAGATTTCTTTTTGGTATTTTTTGTAAGCATAGAATATTTTTTTCTTTTGAATAATTAAAGTTTAATTTCTATAATCTTTATTCATTATAAAATGACATCATGATTCAACAATTTCTCAACTTTTTTTTCTTGCAAATCTTTTTTCCTTTTTTTTTTTTAGGAACAGAAGTGATTGAATTATTCATCTTATTAGATTTTTTTTAATTTTTTTTACATATTAATAGTTAGTAAGTAAGTCATTTTTATTTGTATAGCGCTTTTCGAGACCAGGGTCACAAAGCGCTTAAACAATCAAAACAATATTCAATAAAGTATATACTTTAAAGATCAAGATAAAACTGATAACATAATAGACATTAAATAAGAGTTAAAATAAAGGGAATAAATATATAAATCAAAATAAATAAATATAATAAATAAAAATAAAATCTGTCATTGTTGAAAAAGAAAAATAGAACAAAAGTGAATTATTATTATAATTAAATCCTCCTTCTTTTTTTTTAAATGGACTAAATGAAAATAAATCTTTTTTTAAATTATTTTTAAAATAACCTTCCTTCTCAATCCATACATTGTGAAGTGTCTTCATCCATTAGTCGAGAGTTTTTTTGTTTTTTTTAACTTGTTTATTGTCAATTCACATCAATCATAGATGACATATCCATAATATGTAGTAAACATACAACAAGGTACTCCTATTCAAGTCACCCATCAGGTAGATACAAGAAACACAGTAATACAAAGGCAAATCAAACGAAAGAAAAACAAATAAAATGAATAAAAGAATACGGAAAACATAAATAAATAAATAAATAAAAACAACAAACCAAAAAAACGAGAGTTTCTACTCAAAATGATGTTGACTTTTCCTCTTGTAATCCTCAACTCGAACCTCATGAATGTGACTCGTCTCTCGTCCCTCGTTTATTCAACTGGTTGAGTGTGAAGTTTGAGCCGCAGTCGAGCTTCTACGCCTCTGCACTGCAGCAACCGCCGCCGCCTCGCCTCGCCTCGCCGCCTCCTCGCCGCCTCCCGACTCCCGTGATGACGGAGAACGCCGCGGACGCCTTTCGTTCGTCTGTCGCTGCACATTTAAGCCACGAGAGAAACTGATCTCCTTCCTGTCAGCGGGAATCAACCGCCGTGAAGGTGACGAAATAACCCGCGTGCGGCGATATTGATATGCGGCCATTTTCTTTTTTTTTTTCTTCTAATACCCGCCGCCGTCGCCTCGTTCCGGAGACGAAATTGAGTCGCCGGGTGGAAAAAAACTTGTATCATCATCATGTACGTGCACACGTGCACACGTGCACACACACCAGCGGGTTGGAGAAGGAAGGAGCGATTTTCAAGCGTCTTGTCACGCCTCGTAATCGCCGCCGCGGTAGATCGGCCGCCTTTTGATTAATTGGGCGGCGTTTTCCAATTTGTGGTGATTACACAGGAGGCGTGTGTTTGTGATCCAGGAGTACGAGTGACACACGGCGACCGTAGAGCGTCGGCGCCGATGCTTTAGTGCGACGTCGCGGCCATTTACCGGCCTGAACAATTGATTGTAGCAGTCGAGAGAATTAGTCTCGGGCGAGTAATTGCCGCCGCCGCGCGAACTCATTGATCCGCCGTGTCATCGCGGAGGCTAACTCGCCCGCCGGCTAGCGAGGAAACTCGGATTTTGCCGACGGCTGGTGGCGTCGCCGAAGATGCGAACCGACAGATGGGAGTGATCTGGAAGAAACTCGCTTTTGACATCTTGCTAACTCTGTCCCAAGATATATGAGGGCGTCATCGGCGTAGATGTTGATGGAAACGGAGGAAAAAACACACATTTAGTCTAAACAAAACAGTTTTTTTTAAATAATTGTCATTCCTGTTGGGAAGTCACACACCTGGGGCCCTTCCCAGCTACTCGGGGTCGAATCAATTTATTATATTTTGAGTTTGACTTGAGTTTGAGGGTACAGCACAAAGTAACACTTTATAAAGAAACCGGTGTTAAATTGATGTGAATTCTTAAAAAGAAAAACATAAGAAGAAAAAAAGAGTAGTTGTCTTATTATAAAATGAAGCTAATTATGCTAAAATGTTTATTTTGTACATTTTTAAATGATATACAAGATCTTCAAAAATAGTTTTCAATTTCCTCGGATGGTGAAGAAATACTCACAAAATAATAATTTAAAAAAACTTTGTTTTCTGATGTTTTTTCATGAATTTTTGGCATAGATTTTGACGTTCGTAAAAACTTTTTTTAGTACTAGAAAAGCACAGAGTGCAGACGTTTGACTTCCATAAAAAAAAAAATATATATATTTTTGTCCAGCAATTATTTTATCTATATAATATATCATTTGTTTGTTCAAACTATAGGCAATAGTTCGGCTGCATTTTTTTCTACAAATTCTTCAAAATAGTCCTGTATCCAGATGGTAAACCAGATCACTTTTTTTCTAGCTAAATATCCTTCCTTTCGTTCATTGTTTTTCCAATTCTATTTTTTTGAGACAGAGATTTCGTGACGTCCTTGGCCGAGGTAATTATGACATTAAGGAAAACCAACAAAAAAAGATGCTAAAAGTAGCACCTGTTGCTTTAAAATGAGAAGAAACGGATAAAATAAGCTTCTTTGTCTGGATGGGAATGAAGTCCAATTGCATTTAGCGATGATGGACGCAGTTGTCGGTTCCAAATCTAACATTTTTGTTGAAGAAATCTGGCTTTAAATATTTTCCTGTGTGTCTGAAACACGGGAAGGATAATTTAGACGCTCAAATATCTTCTATAATAAGACTTGTGATCTTCCTCATAGTCACGTTTGCGCCCAGAACCCAAAGAAAGCTGTGAACCCCTGCGTCTGTCTGGAGGGTGAGGGGTGCAGCTCAGAGTGCTGTGTTCATGACTAAGCTCATCAGCCGCCATCTGGCCCGGAGGCGGCTAATAATCTGGCTTTAGCGCCGTCGCTGCTGCTAATGCATCTCCTGTCTGGCCGCCGGCGAGGAAAGCAAAAGACGCTCGGATCGGAAACTTTACCGGAGAAACGACGGAGCGAAGGGTTAGGATCCGGCATGACCCCGACCACACGGACACACCGGGCGTATCTGACGCGACCGTGGCCGTCGCGGCGCCGGTCGTGGCGCCGGTTTCCAGCCAGGAGGACCAGGACTCCAGACGCTACCTGGCCACGTTAGTGCAGCTGCTGCTGCAGGACCAGTCGCCGGCCCAGGTCCTCTGCTCCTTGGTCACCATGTACTGGTTCTGGCCGCCGAGGTCCGAGGCCGAGGACCTGTTGCTGGGTTCGGTGCTGCTGGGTTTGGGGCGTCTCTTTAGGGAGAAGCTGGCCTGCGTGGCTCAGAACATGGCCGACTGCATGTCCTGCCAGAGAGATGCTAAAGGAGACAAGGTAAAGAAATACCTGTGGTAGTTTTAATTTAATTTTACATTGATATTACTTTTCTATCGCTTATATTAGAAAACAACAACAACATTTTTTTTAACTTATTTATTTTATTTTAAACATTATTACTTTTATTTTATTTACTATTGTATTAGCTTTTATATATTTATTTATTTTACGGTAATTACAATTTACAATTTTTTAAATGAATTAATTTTTATATATACATATATATATGTTTTTGTATATATATTGATGAAATGCATTTCTTTTGATTTGTTAATAAATAAAAAAAAGAAACGGATTTTCTTTCTATAACGTTGTATTATTTATATATTATTAATATTTAGAAAATAAATAAAGAATACAATTTTATATATATATATATATATATATATTATTATTATAATAATAATATATCTAGAAAGTTTGAATTGGTTAAATTTAATTCAATTAAATCATTAAATAAACACAAATTCAACCTTTCGACGTAGAAAAAGAACTTCAATTCAATGCTTAAAATTTACAACCTTTTTATAATTTAAAATTAAACCATTAAATACAGTTTTTGTTCATGAAATACTTAAAGGGAAAAAAATATAGATTTATTTTGAGTGTTTAATAATATTCATTAAAATTACTCATTAAATACTGTAAAAAAAGAAAATCATAACTAAAAAACGTTTGTGTTGCGTAAAAAAGAAAGATGAAAGAACATTTTTGTATTTATTTTGCTAGTTTCTTCCCAAATCTCTTGAAATAAATAAGTCTAGATTCTGAGCTCTTAGTTTCAGTACAAATCTAATATATTAAATATTTTTGGAGATTTTTCCTTAGTCGGATACGATGTCAATCTCTTGATGTTTGTTTATAACTTAAAAACCTTTTCTTTTACTAGTACTTTTTTGATTCTTGAATGTAGCCATTAACATAACAATTCTTGATCAACTAGCATGAACTATTGCTTAGTTTGTTGTCGATTCTTGTTTACTCATCTTGTGAAGAAAAACAAAAAAAAAGCCCAAAAACTTTTTTAATTTCGAGGTTAGCGTCGTCAAAAATCATCATTGCGTTTTTTACAGTTTATCACGACATAAACAGAGTCTCTTTGATTCTCTCGACTTAGATGCTATAAAAAAAACGACGTGAATTCGACTGCGATCTTCGTATCTTTCACTTCCTGTGAACGGTGGACAGACAGGAAGTGAATCCTCGGACCTCTTCCTTCAGTGTTCCCCGTTAAAGAACGTCTCCTCTGGTTCTGCTCTTGTGTCGGCCGTGAAGAGCCGCGGGACTCTCGGGGAAACGGCTTCTTAATTCGGAAGCCGGTTCCATTATTAAAACACACTCTTCTCCCCAAAGTCCTCGGAGACTCGGCGGAATAATATTTGTTTAGGATGAATAATAAAAGGCGTAAATGGGCTGTAGTGGAGCTCGCGGGGAAGTGGAGCTTTTCCGAGTGTTTTTATTGAAGGTTGGGAAGATGGTTCTGGTCCAGAGAGTCTCTTCCTCTCGTTTGTTTACTGGAGCTGCTTTGATTCCAAGCTCCGCTCGAAAGTGTTTGGTGTCGATCTGGAAACTTTCCCGTCCTCGTGTTTCATGTCGTCTCAAAGCGTTTCTGCTCGACGTTTAAAGAAACATCCACTCCTTCAGGAAGTGTAGACGTTGGTCGTCATTTTAAGCGACTTCAAAAACATACTTTGATTTAATGCTCGTGTTTACGTTGATATAGTTTTGACGATAAAGTAACTTATTCAAAGAAGAATTTAGTTTGGCTTTTTAAAGATTTATATTACAAAGGTGCTTTACAAATTACCATTACTTACTTAAATATCTCCTTATAATCATTTCTAAATTTGTCATGTTTTGAAAAAATATATTATTCTCGGTAATTTAACTTTTATAAACTTAAGTTTTAATTATTAAAATATTTATTTTTTAGGTCAATCCCTTCAACGTCGATCCAAAATGTCGATTACATCTTTTTACTGTCCTACTTTTTATTTGCACATAAATAAAAAACATCACGACAGAAAAAAAAGTCACGAACCACCTCTACTATATATATATATATTAAAAATCAACATTTATTCCATATTTAATTATGGCTTAACCCTTGCAATTTTTTTAACACAGAAAAACGAATTTAAAAATTATTTTTTAAGAAATAATGGGGTTTGGGAATATGAATGAAATACCATATAACTTGTAATACAAAATAAATATTTAGTTAACACTTTAGATCAATGTGAATTGTTTCGTCTATTTTTAGAGCAAAAACTCATATTTAAAATGTGTCGTGTATTTTTTTGTAATTGTATTGTATTTTTTACTATATTATATATACCACTTGTGTGTATATATATATAATATATATATATATCGCTGGTTAAAATAATATATATTATATATATATATATATAAGCATTTTTAGAGGTAAATCCTTTGAATTTCTTTTCTAGGAAATATACTTTTTAGGGGTATGTTTTATAAGATTATCTGAATAACAAATAATTAAATATATATATATATATATATATTTTTATATATATTTTTCTGCATCTTCAAGATTTTCCTTTATTTAACATGTATATTTCATATAATGTATTTAACCCAGCAGAATTATTTTTAAACTTTGTTTCCCCTCTCTCGCATAACCAGTTAGTTACGAAACTGGAACATAAAATATGCGACTGAAACAGTTCGCACTTCAGAATGAATGAAATTGCAGATTCTATAGAGAAGGTTCTGTATTAAACTCTCCTTGTACAAGTAAACTTGTTGTTGTCAGACCGCCTCGAGTTAATATTTCCAACCTGCCATTTTCTTTCTTCAAAAATAGAAATTTAAATAAACACATTTTTCAAAGTATAGACTTATATTTAATATATTATAGCTTTACTTTTCTTCCTAGGATATCCTTTTTTCTGGGGTATGTTTTTAAGATGAGCTTCATGACAGTTAATAGATATAAAAATAGGAATAAATAAGTATTTGTCGTGACAGTCTCTCTAATAGCGTGTCTCCTCTGGTCACTGCTGTGTTCGAGTCATTTCCCGGTGAGTGGAGGTAACAAACCAGAACAGTCTTCATTGTGCGGCTGCCATTGACCGTGACTCCCTCTATTCTTCTCTGGAAACATGGGGGTCACGTGACCAGAGAGAGGATAGCACCTCTGCTCTGAATGTAAAAACCAGGGAGTCGCTCGTCTCCTCTCCCCACACCGGCGAGGTGAAGGATCAATCCCCGTCAAAGCTGATCGGGCGGCGTGGGAGTTCTCTCCACTGGCGGCATCAATCAAAAAAAGAGTGACCCTGGGATGAAAGTCCAGCTCGGATCCTCCTGAGACCCCCTCGCTACGTCGCCCTCATGCCCACTTCAGGAGGAGGACGGCTGCGCAGGAAAGGAAGCTCTCTGGCCAGACGGACGCGGAGGCGAGCCACGGCGGCGTGGAGGGTTCTGTACCGACTCGTGTTCATGGTACACTTTTGCTAGTTTGTGAGCTTAGTAGACGGTTTTACGATTGACTTCCTGTGATGCCTTTAAAGAAATTACACCACTTGTGTGGTAAATAAATGAGGCTTAACTTCCTGTAGACCAGGAAACACCTGGAAATCCAAGATGGCTGCCTTGGTGAAGGAGTTTTCTTTATTTTTTTGTTACATTTATGTACTTTAAGATAATTTTTAACATCTATTTTAATTTCCCTGATTGGTATTTTTGGCCTCTTAGGAAAATATTTTCTGATAATTTGACCAAACAATCTTTTTAACATTATCACATGTTTATCTTTAAGAAGCTATATGTAATTTTTTTTGTAACATTTTATTGTTAATTAATTCTATTTATGTACATGTTTTTTTTTCAATTATCAATTGTCCACAGTATCTACTACTTTTAAGCCATTTAAAAAAAAAAGTTACCTCGAAAAAATATGTATTACGTTGGTTAAGGTATTAAATTTGATAATTTGGCTAGAGCTCCCCCTGCTGTCCTGTATCATAATATATTGTTCATGACGGAAGTATCTTTTAGCCATTTGCCTTCCATGTTGTATCCGTGTGGTTCAGTCGATCAGTATTCGTGGGAAGTTTCTTTGGACGTCTTGGTCTCTTTACTGCAAACGCTGCCCCCGTGACCCAACCAAGGGTTGAATCTATCTAAGCGATGCCACTTGTTAAACACACCGTCTGACGCTCTGTAAAAACTTGATCCGGGTGGTTGTTTTCCGCTACTTCCTGCTGTCATTTTTGAGCCTATGGGTGGAATGAATGGTTGAATGTGTGGACTATTTATCCTTTAAATGTCCAAAGTTTTTGCGTTAGCTTCTCGTGTTTTGCTGCCAGTTTCTTTACGAGCCGCCCTTCTCTTCGTTGAGTCGACCAATCTGTGGAGAAACTCAAGTGCGAGAGTTTGAGTGGAAACGACAGTCCTACCTCCTGAAAAGTTCCTCAGGACTATTTTGAGCGCGGCAGGGTTTTTCCCCTCCGCCTCAGCAGGCTTCTGTCTCCGACTTTTAATTGGCTTTCTGAGCGAGCTGTCGGTGGGATCGTTGTGAGGCAGTTACGGCGCCTTGGTCGCGGCGCAGACTCTACCCCACCGCCACCGCCTCCCTACTTCCTCCTTACCCGTCCCCCTCCTACCCCCTTACCTCCTGGTCTCAGGCGACCAGTTTAGGAAGGCGGCGCGAGCTACCTTGTTCCGACACTTGGCTAATTTCCCCTGGCTCCGCCGGTGTTTTGGAGGCACCGTTTCATTATGATGGGAGTTAAGTTGGCGTGTAAGCGACGCACAAATGAGGGTTCCTCTCCGTGGCAACAAACAAATGATACGAGCGCTATCTTTCACCCGCTGCTGTCGGGAAGGCGTCCTTCGGGCAATGGGAGGAATTTGTCTCTGTGATATACTTTTGGCTCAGACTTCCCTCAGCAAAGTCAAGCTTTACCCTTAACTTTAGCGATCGTTGAGATGTGTCTTGAATCGCAAACTTGCGTATTTTTAGTGCATAAGTAAGTAAGTAATTTTTATTTATATAGCGCTTTTCAAGACCCGGGTCACAAAGTGCTTAAACAATCAAAACAATATTCAATAAAGTATATACTTTAAAGGTCAAGATAAAACTGATAACACAACAGGAGTTCCAGAAAATCAAGGAAAAGCCTGAACAAATAAAAACTTCTTAAGATGTTTCTTAAAAGAGTCAGTAGATCATCAAACACAGAGGAAGATCGTTCCAAAGCTTAGGAGCAACAGTCTGGAAGGATTTCTCTCCTCTGGTCCTGAACCGTGTTCAGGAACCATCAGTAGATTCTGATCCACAGACCTCAGAGCCCGAGCTGGGGTGTAAGTCTGGATCAGATCAGTGATGGAAGGTCTGACCATGAATAGATCTGAAAGTAAGAACCAGAAGTTGATCCTGAAAGAAACTGGAAGCCAGTAAAGAGTTTTAAGGATTGGAGAAATGTGAGTTCTTCTAGTGGAGCAGGTCAGAATCAATTCTTAGTATGCGAAATGTAGTGCGCCATGCACACTAAATTGTCGTACTAAAACGCACACAAAACTGAGTATGGATGGATGGACACTTTCTACCCTAAACGGCCGCCATCTTAGTGACGTTAACGTTGTAAACTGAAGTTACGTCTCTACCACTCAAATTTAGTGCATTTTCAGGTGTATTTTCAGCCAGCAGTCTTCAGTACTGATGCCGGCGTGAATATTTCACAAATATTTTGTTTTTCATATTTCTTGATCCAAACAAAACGTGCTGCCAGCAGGTGTCGATATTGTTCCAACAGCTGGTTGAAATCATCGTTAAAAAGTAGTAGAAGAAGAAGCTGTCATTTCCAGTTAGTGCGTAGCAGCAGAGTTTGATTTGAGACATACTATCTGTCGAGAATTTGCCTACTAGTTAGTACGTACGCTATCCTGATGCATACTAACCGCGAGTGCACTAAGAAGTATGGCATCAGCATCAGTTAAAAAAAGTAGCTTAGCACGTTAGCATTCTGAGGAGCTAGCATCAGCGTGTTCCTCTAGCACCCATGTTATCATATCGGTAGATCCCATCACCACTTGTGTCGCCATTCGTGGGAATACTCGCTAAAACGTGACATCGCTGCTGTTCAACCGTGTCGCCGGTTTATTGACGGACGCCGAGTGCTGACATCGGGATCTGATCCGAGACAAGTGTGTGTCGCTGGAGTGCAAAGGCGTTTATCGATCCCCAGGCTGGACGGTTTCGCTGCAGAGCGTTGAAGTGATATCAGGGAGAATCGTTTTAACCAGCGATGTCGGCGTGGAAAGTCCATCTTAATATAGTTTGTGGGCGGAAGAAGGGAGGAACGGAGGGGGGGGAAGAGATGATGGATGGACGGCAGGAATGACCTTGGTGGAGGTCACTGGTGGATACTCGTGCAGGGAGAATGGTTGAATGTTTTGATCAGACAGTGGTCTGGTTTAGTTTGGCTTCACTAGATAACGGTGACAAACTAGTAGTTTTGAGACGTTAATAGTGATTGAATGTCAACTAAAATTGTACTTTGGACACGTTTCGGTTTGAAAACGACCGTTTATGTCAGAATTAGTATCGGTGAAAATCCCAAAATATGAATAAGAATGCGTTATTATGTAAAATGGCAAAAAAAGAATGAGTTGAAAGTAAAGTTAAAGATCTTTTTTCTCTTGTATTTTGTGGGTTGAATGAGTCCTAAGTCTGGTTCTAGAGAGGTTTCCATAAATAAAGATGAGTTCATGCGTTAAATGGAAAGAAAACTAAATACAAATAATCATTAAATTTGCTAATATAAAATAAGATTTGAAGGATTTTGTTTTTAGTCGACTAAATCTGTCTGGTTCTACTGAGGTTTCTGCCATAAAGACACAGGAGTTCATACGTAAAATGGAAAAAGAGGAAAAATGAACAACATGTCAAGTTAAAGATTTGTTTTTTTTTTCTCTTGTATTTAATCGGTTGAATGAGTCTGGTTCCTATGAGGTTTCTGCTATAAATAAAGATGAGTTCATGCGTTAAATGGAAAGAAAACTAAATACAAATTATCATAAAATTTGCTAATATAAAATAAGATTTGAAGGATTTTGTTTTGAGTCGACTAAATCTGTCTGGTTCTACTGAGGTTTCTGCCATAAAGACAAAGGAGTTCATATGTAAAATAGAAAAAGAGGAAAAATGAACGACATGTCAAGTTAAAGATGTGTTTTTTTTCTTCTCTTGTATTTAATCGGTTGAATGAGTCTGGTTCCTATGAGGTTTCTGCTATAAATAATGATGAATTCATACCTAAAATAGACATAAAAGAATAACTTAATATTAATGTAAAAATTGCTTATATAAATTGTGATTATAATGATGTCGTTTTCAGTCGACTGAATAGGTCTGGTTCTATTAAGGCTTCTTCCATAAATCAACACATATATGTATACTTTTTTATAAACAGGAGTAAAATAGAAAGAAAAAAATAATAATGACATGTTTAGTTAAATTTGGGTTTTTTTCTTCTTGAATTTAAAGGGTTGAATGAGTTATAAGTCTGGTTCTACTGAGGTTTCTTCCAAAAATAACAGGAGTGAAATACAAATAAAAGAATAAACATATTTTTCTTGTATGAAATATTTTAAATTAAGGATATTTCAAAGAATCTGTCTGGTTCTATTTGACATTCTGCCTTCAATACAATGAGTAAAATGAGTGAAAAACAAAAATAAAATAAGCAAAATAAATGAAATGTTGACATAGTTCACTCCATGTAATCTTTCAGGTTCTCTTGAGGTTTCTGCCAAACTTCTAGCAGCTTGTTTGAGCCACTAGATGGCAGCAGTTCGGATAAAGACGCCTCTAGTCTCTCTACCGACTCGTCAAACGACGAGGGCTCGTATCAGGGTCGACATCGGAGCAGAAATCCCCCGCATGACCGACGGCAGTAAATCCCGGCGTCGTTGACAAAGTGTCGCTCTTGAGCGGCGTGTTGTGGTCGTAAATCTACCACGTTTATGGTTTTAGCATATATTCCCCGAGCCTGATGCAGCGTAAATGCGGGCGAGGAAGCGAGAGATTTCCCTTCACGGTTTATTTCCATCCTGGAAAAATAGAACTATGTCGATCCGGGCTAATTAAGCGACGGTGGCGCAGAGGAACCCGATACCTCGTGAGCTCCTCTTATACTTCATTCTTCTCCTCCATCTTCTCCCCAGAGCGTCGACACCGTCTGCACCCTCTACCAGTCCTACCAGGAGGGGGCGCCGCCGTCCTCGGGGGGCCCGATGGACGAGGGCAAGGAGCCGGCGCTGAGGGCGTCGGGGGCCCGAGGGTGTCACCGGCACATGAGCGGGACGGAGCGATTATGTAAGGTGATCCAGGAGCTGGTGGACACGGAGAAGTCCTACGTGAAGGTGAGGACGGATTACATGTGTTAATATTTAATAAGCCGCTGAAGACCGGCGCGGTTCTTACACCCGCGTGAATTCATTTAAATATAAATGAAGTGTTTGAAGGAGTAAAATTGACTGAATAATTGTGTTATCTCAAGGTCAAAAACAAATGGGTTTGTGGTATCCCTTGTGTGGCCTCTGGGTGAATGACCTCCCCTGGCTTCCAGTAGCACGTATACAGGGGTGGAGGTCGTTCGGTTTGACCCAGAGACGACACAAGGGTCACATTGACCCTGAGATAACACAAGGGTCAAATAATAACACAGTTGTCTCAAGAGACTTTACTGTTAAAGTAAAGAATCAACAAGAAAGATGAGTATTTGATTTTTTTTTTTTATTCAAGAAAAAGTTTTTTTTTTCTCTTGTTAATTTGAGTTAAAAATGTTATGATTAAGAAAATAAAAGGATGAGTAATTAAAAGTTAACACGTCCAAGACAAACATTAAAAAAAAAAAGTCCTGAAAGTTAAAAATTAAAAACAGAGTTTTAATTAATTTTAATTAATCTATATATATAATTTTAATTAATCTATATATATAGATATATATATCTATATATATCTATATCTATATATAGATATAGATATATATATAGATATATATATAGATATATATATCTATATATATATAGATATATATATATAGATATATATATCTATATATATAGATATATATAGATGTAAACCGACACAGCTACTATTCAAGAATAAATACATTTTGATTTTTCTTTTTAATGTAAAAATAAAATAATATAAAATAAATGTATATATATATATATGAATATAATTTCTTCATTGGATAATGTGAAATTTAAATATATATACATTAGTCCTTCAACTTATGTAGTTAATAAATATTAATACAACTTACCTGAAGTAAATGGATATGGTGCACGGTGACTCATTCTTTTTTACACTTAAAATGTAACGTAAAAAGACATCCATGACAAAAAGTTACAGAAAAGATTGATAGATACATTTTTTATTAAAAATATGTTAAATTAACTCATTAATTCGTTTTAAATTATTATTTTTTTTATATTAAAAGACATGTAGAAATTGAACTATATATTTGTTGTTTTTCATATTTTAATTGGATAACGCAGAATTTATAAATTCAAGACTATATAACTTTAAAATAATACAAAATTATTAACTTAAAAAGAAAATAAAGAAAAGAAAAGAAAAACATAAATAATAATAAGTAAATACTGTGGACAATTATTTATTAATTTTCTTTTATTAATTCTAACCCAAAATAAACAAAGAAAAGTTTGAAAGTTGAACATTAAATCCATTTTATTTATTTTTAATGTATATATTTTTATATTAACAGACATGTTGCTATTGAAATATAAACGTATGTTTAAGCATTTTTTTTTCTCAGTAGTAGAATTTATCACTTTGGGTGGAAATATAATTGTCAGAGAAGTTAATTCTTCTTTAATTAATTTAAAAAAACATTTTATGTTGATACTAAAAATGTGTACAAAAAGGTATCGACGTCCGAATAGATAGAAATAAATGTGCAATAAATTATCTGAATTAACAAACCGATTACAAAAGTTAATTGATAGTTAATATAAATCACGGCAGATTCATTTTCATTCGTCGTCCGTCGTTGACCTTCTCGCCGCCGCCGTCACGACGCTGGTGTCCATCGTCATAATTTCCCTCCATCGCCTCCGGGAGCCAGTTTTTAATTGACACAGCAGATCATCGCTGAAGCGCAGATCTGCGATGAAGCCAAGTGTCGCTCGTAAATCAACGTAATGAGAACGGACCTGAGACCTGGTGGACCCACGTGACGGGAGAGGGGGAGGGGGGGAGAAAAAAAGGAAATGAGAGTTGATGAAAGTAGAGTCTGACTGACGGTTCTGTTCCATCTTCAGGACCTGACGGGTCTGTTCGACATCTACCTGCAGCCGCTGCAGACCGAGACCTTCCTGACTCTGGACGAGGTGAGTGTGTGTTGGTGTGTGTGTGGCGTCGTTATTATCCGGCGCTGACCCGCTCATCACCGAGGACACATTAGAGTTCCCCTTCAGTGACCTTCCAGCCCCACTGGGAGGCGCTAATAAAAGCTCAGAGATGAAACCTGCTGCACAGTTCCACGCTTGATAATGACGTGTGTTTGCTAGCTTGAATTAGCTTCAAGTGTTAGCTTCAAGTGTTAGCTTCAAGTTAGCTTCAAGCTACCGTACTTTAAAATCAACTGCTTCCTGTCAAACCCGGTCAACTCTCTGAGTGACTCTCCCCGCACTCCCCTTAATGTTCGTAAAAGATAACAGGATGTTTAAAATAAGAATTTAAAAGCAAAAATACGACCCTTTTGACTTTTGATAAAATGGTAAAATATTTAATAAAAGTTTATTTCATATGTTTGCTTACACAAGAAATTTGTATCTGTAAGTTAGTAAGTAAGTTATTTATATCTGTGTTAATTTATGACCAAATAAACACCTTTTTCCCCAGAATTAATGCAGTTAAATGTAATATAATATTATTATTTCATTATTTTATTCCTCCCTCCAGTTTTGTTGCATCAAATTAAAAAGATAAGAAAAAGTTTTATATTAGTTTATTGATTTAACAAGTATTCCTTTTTTTAAACAATGTTTTGACTTAAAAATACGACCTTATCTAAAATATAACTTCTTTTTTTTATGCATTATAGTTTTTTGCCAAACCTTTAACATCTTTATGTTTAATTTTAATAATATTTGTACAAATTCTTTCTTCAAACATTAACTTTTTCCTGTGAATTGTTTAATAATAAATAATAGTATTTTTGTTCTATTAATATTTCATGCTATTCATTTTCTTTGGCAAATATTAATATCACTATAAATACTAATAACTAATAAACAACAATATACACATGGAAAAAAACAATGGTGCACAGAAATAAATATTTGCATTAAAATGGTACCATATATAATAAAGTTTATGAATATTTTTTAAAATTTTAAATACAAAAAGGTGTAAAGATGTCGTTATGTTTTGATAAAGATGTTCTTTTATTTGCTCCAGTGAATCTTAAAATCTAGCAGAATTTTCCCATCACACACACACACACACACACACACACACACACACACACACACACACACACACACACACACACACACACACACAGCTAGCATGCTAATCGTCTGCTGCAGCTCCGTGGCCAGACGTGACCCTGAACACGGACGTCTCTCTGAAGACGCACCAGTCGATAGTCTGCTGAGCTCTGGGCGAATTAAAAGGCCATTACGGGACATCAGGACGATGAGGCGTGTTTGGCTCTCGAGCGGCTTTTAATGAAGCCCAGTGTTGACGTGGACGTGTGTCGCATTCCTGCAGGTTTTCACTCGTTTGTGTTTTTTTTCTCTTTCAGATGGAGAGTCTGTTTGGCAGCCTGCCCGAGATGCTGGACTTCCAGAGGGTCTTCCTGCAGACCCTGGAGGAGAGGATCGCCTCCTCGCCCGATCTCAGCACCCTGGAGACGCCGTCACAGTTCAAGGTTAGCGACACGTGATGAGGGCTTTAGAACTGTTGCAATGCATTATGGGAATCTGACTAGAGACAATAGAGAAAATAATAGACTAGGTTATTGTGGACGACATTTACAATTAAACAACAAGTTAAGCTAGTTTTTTCTTAATCATGTTTTCCACTATATATATTTATATATTCTTTAATTTTCTATTTTAATTTAATTTCCTCGTGTTTCATTTTTAACTTGAAAAAAAAACATACTTATAACTAAGAAAGTGAGTAATTTATATTAATTTAATTCACAACATAATTAAACAGGTTTATATCTTTACTTTTATTCGATTTTTGTTTTCCTATATATATTTATATTTTATTTTCTCTTTTTATTTTATTTCCCCGTGTTTCATTTTTAACTTAGAAAAAACGTAAGTAAGTTATAAAAAACAATTTTCTTTTATTTTTATTAATTCACGACAAATTTAAACATGTTTATATCTTTACTTTTATTTGATTTTTGTTTTCCTAAACATGATTTTATTTATTTTTTTACTTCGTCGTGTTTTATTTTTAACCTTAAAAGAACATACTTATATTTTGAATGTTATAAATAACATATTTATTCATGTCATGAATTCATAAAAGTAGCTTAATATGTTCATATATTTGTGTATTTTTACTTTTACTTTACTACGTTGTTTTATTTCCGTCGGTTTTTTATAAATACAAAAAAACATACTTTAAAGTTATTATTTTCAGTGCTTTGTAAGGTTGGTAAGGATAATATAAACTGAAATAATAATATTATATTACATTTAATTGAATGTATTGATCATAATATATTTGTAAAAAAGAAAACAAAAGTTAAAGTATTAAAAAATAAATCCTTTGATCATTTCTAAGCTCGTTCACGTCTAGTTTGACTTGAGTTTTTCACCAGCTTTGAGAAACCAGTTAGACTTGAAGGGTAAATAAGTGAGATGTCGTGGCGGCGGCATCAGCCGTCGACATCTCTGTCCGACATAACAAGGCGCGAGATGCATCGATCCACCTGTCAGGTCACTGGTGGGAGCGTTAGCTGCTAAAAGCGAGAGTACTCCTGAGGTGAGGCGTAGAAGAAGAGGAGGGGGTTGAAGTGTGTGTGGGGGGTGTTGGGGGGGGTGGTCTACTCTCCTGAGGGGTCGCACGAAGCCTTCGCATGTTCACACACTTTGTCGGTATTGTGTGCGGTTGCTGGTTCTCTGACTCGTCACTGATCTGTTGGCAGAAGCTGCTGTTCTCCCTCGGAGGCTCCTTCCTCTACTACGCCGACCACTTCAAGCTCTACAGCGGCTTCTGTGCCAATCACATCAAGGTCCAGAAGGTTCTGGAAAGAGGTACGATCGAGACGAATGCTGATCCGAAATGTCCGCACACGCTTCGTGGTGTGTGTGGAAGTATTTGCAAGTATTAATGAATTCCTCAGGGAAAAAAATAACAGGCTAAATGAACAACCTTTATTGACCCGCTCTAGTAGAAGAACTCACATTTCTCCGATCCTTAAATCTCTTTACTGGCTGCCAGTTTCTTTCAGGATCATTTTTAAATTCGGGTTTTTACTTTCAGATCTATTCATGGTCAGGCTCCTCCTTCCATCAGTGATCTGATCCAGCCTTACACCCCAGCTGGGGCTCTGAGGTCTGTGGATCAGAATCTACTGATGGTTCCTGAACACGGTTCAGGACCAGAGGAGAGAAATCCTTCCAGGCTTTTGCTCCTAAGATTTGGAACGATCTTCCTCTCCCTCTGTGTTTGATGATCTACTGACTCCTTCAAGAAACATCTTAAGACACTTGTATTTGTTCAGGCTTTCCCTTGATTCTCTGAGACTCCTGTGCTTGTCTCAGTATTATCTTGACCTTTTAAGTATATATTTTATTGAATATTGTTTTGATTGTTTAAGCGCTTTGTGACCCTGGTCTACAAAAGTGCTCTCTAAATATTGCTCGCTAACTATTTAGTCCCAGAGCAACATTTAGGCTAACATGAATTCCAGCAAACGAGCTAGTAATTGCTAAGATCGTCTACACACTTAAAAAGGGATTTCTCCGCATTCATGTTGAATCACACAAAAGGCACAAAGAGGCGATTACCAAACGCTAATGTCCACCAACAGAGGCATTAAATCTCCCTCCCGCGTGTGATGGAGTAGAAATTTTTAACTTGATTTGTGCCTCTCAAGACTTTTTCTTGGCACGTCTCTGGATTGCCGCCCAGAATGTAAGGCGAAGGTGGCTGTGCTCCGTAGTAAATCTGCCCCATTACCAGGATTGCGTGGGATATTCACGGACGTACGCAGCAGGATGGATATTTAATGGGATTTGACAGGAGGAAGACACTTAGACGAACCCTCGACAGAGCGAGAGGAGCTTAACACGCTGTATGTACTGTGGCGGCAGCATCTGCAGTGCAGCAACAGATCGAGCTCCCCCTTCTTAGAACCATCATTCCTTAAATCGCTGGGCATGTACAGGTGTGCAGATATGGCGGAGGATACGGCGAGGTGCTTTGAGCTTCTCCAAGGTGGCGCTGGTTGATGTGGAAGGTAGTTACCTCTGTAAACAATTGTCCAATCTTAAATACTCTGAGGTCCCTGGGTTTTTAGGGTTCATAAAAATAACTGATAACCCCACATAAGTGCAGTTTACATGATGTCCTTCTGAGTTGTAAGGTGTTGTGTACGTGTGACGGTTCCTTTGAGGCGCCTTTGACTTGAAGCTTATTTTTGCCCCAGTGACAAATGTTATAGTAGGGATGGATGGACTCACTGACTTATTTTAAATGCAAAACTACCTACTCCCTGACCTTGGGCCTGTTGCTTATCTCACAAAGAGCAACTTACCTGATTTAGCAGTTCACCTGTTGGGCACCTCTGGCGTCAAAATCCCTGTGCTTTAAAGACAGCTTGGTACGTTAGTAAGGTCCGGTGATAACCTGGCGACGACACAAGTGGCCTTTAGTGAGGGCAACTGACAATTTTGTAGCGACAGACACAAAGCCACTCGGACAAGCCACTACTTGGGTTACAAAAACTGCCACTTAAGAAAGAACTTTTGGGCAAAAGATAGTTAGGTAGGACTAAAAGCATTGGGTGTTGAGTTAAAGGTATCTGGTATTTAGGCAACCTGACGCCCCGGGATGAATCCTCAGTAAAGCCAACTAGCCTAACCTTAATGCCAACCTACCTAAGGCCATTCTTTGGGAGACGTCCAGACGGCACATGGGCAACCCCTGTCAAGATATCGGTAGCTGTAAAAAGTCAAAAACTTGGTTAGACAAAACCCACTGTAGTATTTGTTCTTTGGCAAGGTCTGGCAATGTCACAAGGGTTGTGTTTTTAGTCAAAAAGTGTCAATGAGACCTGGCACTTTAGGATCCAGATCAGACAAGCGAGTCCTAACTGAAACCCCTGTGGCTGTGAGCAGTCCACTGATGTGCTGTTTTCTCCTGATCAAAATTAGAGCCCGAGGTAACCCCGTAATTGCATTGTACGGGTCTAAATAGACATAATGGTCGCACCGGAGGGCTGTCTGAGTAAACAGCTGTCTCGCTGTGATGCAGAACACCCATCACAGCCGAGGTCACGAACCAGCTGATCCAAGGACAGGCAGAGGAAAAACCTGTCAAGCCTTCAAGTCATTATTCTCCGCCATCTCCAAAATCGCCCTCCTCACCCTCTCCCGCCACCGGGGCCGCCGTAGACGCTCTGTTTATTTGTCGACTTGTTAATTGCCTGCCAATTACTGCGCGCGAGGCGTCGATGCGGCAGTCTTGTCTGCAGATGCGAGCGCTATAATTAATACTTTAATTTCCTCCCCTCGGTACCCAGCGTGGATGCATACTGCTGTGGGAAAATGTCACCACCTTTCCAGAAGACTGGCTTCTTTTTTCTGCCTCTTATTTCACGCCTCGCTGTGGGAATTTTGGCATTATCGAAAAAAAATGACCTTATCATGTTTTTACACCCGGGGAAATTGTCAAGTAAGAGGGTGTTTGTGTTTGTTTGCCGACCGAGATCATGATACGTTTTTTCCGAAATCTGCTAGGTGGAATCCAATACGACAAGGTGTACCCCGGAAGTAGGTCAGGAAGTCCTTCCCAACTGCTGGTTAGTTTTAACCTGGCGGTCAATAGGGTTGTGTTAGGGGGTCATAGATCTTAGGATAATAGGAGGATTGGTATTACCAGTTAATGACTATCTACCAGAGTTTGACACCACAAGATGGGACAGGTACCTTAAGGGCACCCGGTTCCGGCATGAACCAAATCATCGGTAATGTCACACAAATTTACCCTAAAAAAATTGCGTTTGGGTTTTCTGAAAAACGGTTTCCAACGCAAAACAGTACCACATTTTTAGGCTTCACTTCACCTGACGAACCAACTGGAACGGAAAACAAAATCAACAACCACTTCTTTCGTTGTCTCTGCAGCGAAGACCGATCGGGCCTTTAAGGAGTTCCTGGACGCTCGTAACCCCACCAAGCAGCACTCGTCCACCCTGGAGTCGTACCTGATCAAGCCGGTGCAGCGAGTGCTCAAGTACCCCCTGCTGCTCAGGGAGCTGGTCTCCTTGACGGACGCCGACAGCGAGGAGCACTACCACCTCACCGGTGAGAGCTTAAACAACATGAACGGCTTCTTTTTTGCCTCCTTGTCACGGTGTCGTGCGTGTCACGCATAACGTAACAAAGACCTAATCCGCACTCGTCGCTCCCGCAGAGGCGCTGAAGGCCATGGAGAAGGTGGCGAGTCACATCAACGAGATGCAGAAGATCTACGAGGATTACGGCGCCGTCTTCGATCAGCTGGTGGCCGAGCAGACCGGTCATAATAGAGAGGTAAGCTTTTTGTGCAACGTCAAAAATGGTCACGTGATTGGACACCTGTGAAGTAGCCTTCAGCTTGTTGTAGATGCAGCAGACGACCATACTATGATGAGCCTTTTAGTCTTGAATTTGTCAATTAAAAAAAAATTAAAAATTGTGACATTTCGTTACCTCAAATCAGGATGATGGACAGGAAGTTAAGGTCACATGACCAGAACGTTTTATGGCTTCAGCTCAAATCAGCGATTGCCCTAAAAATGTTAAATTGTTTGAAAATTGAAAATTTGGTTCACGATTTTGGGTTTAAGAAGAACAAAAGCAAAATGATGTCGATCATAAAAAAAAACTGGTAATAATGTCTTAAAACCATGGTTTATTTTTGGAGGATTGTGTAAACACGAATGAATGTTGACCATATGTTGAAAATGTTGTTTTCTGAAGCCTCCAAAAAAGTGGGAAAATTCTACATATTTTCGTTCGAAAGTTGATAAAATGGTCAAAAATCAACGTCTCCCAAATCGGGAAATAATGTATGTATAATAATAATGTCCTAAAACCGTAGTTTATTTCATCTTTATAGTAAATCAGAGTTGGCAAATTTCAACCTTTTTCTATTTAAATATAAAAGTGAATACATTTGCGATTTTTGTTTTTAAAAAAGTTAAAATTCAAAATATTCCGAAAATTCTTAGTAGCTAGCATGCGAGAAATGGCTGTAACCAACATTATGGTTTAAGTCGTAGCCATTAGGTTTTCTTTTACATTTTAAGAATGAAAAGTTCATAACGTCCTTGAACAAATGAAGGATAATTTACCAACTTGTCCACGAACGATATTTTACGCTGTTGTCACAAAGTTAGCATTTCCAACATGTGTATTAAATCACGAATAGTAAACTTAGAAAATATTTTGCTACTTAAATCACGATATCGACTACAGAGTAAAACCAAATTTGACGATGAATTTACATGAAGGAATTTAGAAAATATAAAATGATCGTAGACTATTTGAAAAGAAACTGATGCCAGCCTTACGAAGTAGCGCTTTAACGCGATGTTTTCATAATGACGACACGGAAGTATTTGTTTGATTACTACGGATTTGTTCGTGTTGTTCGATCGCGCGACAAACAAACCAACAAGAATGTTCGGAAATGAAAGTGCAATTTAAGCTCATGGTCCGCTTAAGGGAAGAATACTTACTATAATACACTAAAAGAATATGTAGCTCGTAAAACGACATCCATTTATTCCCAGCGACGTCTGAATAATGCAGCTCCAGCATCGCTCCTCGTGTCAATCCTCCTCAACCTCTCCCTTCCTGTCACTCAGGTCACGGAACTCTCCATGGGGGAGTTCCTGCTGCACTCGTCCGTGATCTGGATCAACCCTCACCCCTCGCTGGGCCGCATGAGAAAAGACCCCGAAGTCACCGTTTTTGGTGAGTCGACCGTCTTTGTGTCGAGAGGTCACCAATCCAGTTTCTCTTGCAAGAGATTTTTTGCTGCGATTTTCTCTGCTGGAGATTTTTTCAAACTGTGGCGAGTCTCAGTAAATCTGTCTCCGCGTTTTTTGACGCCGGTGATGGACGTGAACTCAATATAATACAGAAAAAATACACTAAATTTATTCTCAGTACACACAAATGTTCGTGCTGTGAAAGAAAACTTAACAGATTTTGATACTTTGAAGTTTATTTTTTTAATCTTTTTCACCGTTTAGTGGCAGATTTTATTTTGTTAAAAAATTTGGTTTACATTATTTTTTTAATTAAATGAATAAAAAGGAAAGAAAGTTTAATTAATATCTAAAGGGTTTTTCATAAAATACATTATTTTTTTTATTCTAGAATTTGATTATTCTTTTGAAAAAGTCAAACTTTTCCAACATGTTTTTTTTTGGTTTTACAACCCAAAGTTTTTTTGCCTGAGATATTTTCGGCGTTATTTATTTTTGAATGTAATCATTAGGCTTGAGTTGGACCAATTATTTTTCTAGTATTTCGTAAAATTTCTTTCTGTTTTTTAATTTTATCTTTTTTTAATGTTCTGTTCTTTTCTTTTTCGTAATTTAATTCAACGTTTCAGTGAATAAATGTTTTTTAATTTCAGGTGTCATAGTTTTTGAAATATTTAACCTTTTTTTTTTCTCCAATTTTCCCCCTAATTTTTAGACTTTAGAATTAAAATTTAAAATATAGTTTTTGTTTCATAGTTCGATTTTTTTCATGCTTTGTTTCTAATCTGTTGACGAAATATATATATATATATATTTAAATCATAGTTTAAATCTTTTTCTTGTATTTACCTTTAAATGAAATCATCATAATTTTTTTGTTTTAGTGAAAAAATTTAAATATTTTATCATATTATTTTACTTTTTGTCTCGTATTTGTCATATTTGTACATAATAATTTATTTTTTATCATTCGTTTCTTCTTCATCACAGTAATAATTTACTTATTTTATATTTTCTCACGTCTTACTCTGAAGGTTTTGATTGAATCAAAAATCCTGTTGTGTTTCCTCTGAATGTCGTCGTCATGGAAACCTGCAGCAATAAAGTGACGACTGTTGTTTTTGTCAGTTTTCAAGCGCGCCGTGATCCTGGTTTACCGGGACGCCAACAAGCTGAAGAAGAAGATGGTGAGTTCAGAGTTCAGAGGTCAGAGGTCAGCCTCCGGGCTCGTTTCTAACGCTCGCTCCCGTGTGCAGACCAACCCTCGGGCGACCCTCTCGCACGGAGACCCCTCGGACCCCGTCAAGTTCCGCTGGCTCGTCCCGCTCTCCGCCCTCCAGGTGCGCCTGGGGAACACCACAGGTGAGTTGGACTCCAGCGCCCCCTGGATGTTGGTCAGAGTGCAGCGATTTGACGGGCGTTTGTTCTCAGGGACGGAGAGCAGCTGCGTCTGGGAACTGGTTCACTCTCGCTCCGAGGTCGAAGGTCGACCCGAGACCGTGTTCCAGCTGTGCAGCAGGTCAGACTCACAACGTTGTGTAGATAAAATGTTTGTTTGTTTGTTTTGAGCTGATCCTCCCACACACAGTGAGTGCTTTACTTGAATATTTTTGCGTCTGTTCCACTACTGTGTTCACTGTTGTGTGTGAAACGACACACATATTTTCAAGTACAGCACACATACAAACACACCCACACACACACTATACACACAGATATTTGTCGGGCACAAACTCATACAAAAAAAAACACTGATCTTTAAAAACAAAAGACACACTTTACTTTTATTATTGTACAAAAAACAAACACACATTACCAGGTACAAAACACTCACAATGTTTCTTATAATTACACATAAAAGCACACAAAGTACACGCACGTCTTCAGGCACGACACAAACACATTTTCAAGAACAAAAGACACACACTAAAGTAAGTTAAGTACATGGAAACATATGTAGGATGAAGCTCATATTTTCAAACATGACACACACACACACACACAAGTGTGACACATGCACACAAACACATTCTAAAGAAAAAAAGACGCACGCTACAAAAGGTTAGTACACACAAACACACACATAAAACGACACTCGTATTTTCAGGTACGACACATTAACACAAAAGCAGTTTCAAGAATAAAAAATGGATTTCCAAGAAAGAAGACGCACTCTATTTTTAAGTTTAGTACATAGAAGAAAGTACAACACATTTTCATTTGCAACACATTCACACAAACGTTTTCCGGTGCAACGCATAAATGGAGATACACAAATATTTCAAGTTAAGTACCAAGAAACGCACACAATGTAACACAAACTCCTCTTCTGGTACGACACATGGACACAAACAGTACAGAAATGCACACATTTTCAGGTACAAAGAAAAAAAATCACACTTTTTAAATGTAAGTGCACAAAAACGAACAAAAAATAACAAACATTTTCAGGTATGACAAATGGATGCAAATAGACACACATTTTCAAGTACAAAAGACACACACAATTTAAAGTATAGTACACGGGTTCGCTAACATTTTCATGTTTGACACATTAACACGAATGGCACAGAAAACACACACATTTTCACTGTCAGGAACGACACATGCATGGAAACGCACATATTTTCAAGTACAAAAGATGCACACTATTTCAAGTATAGTACACAGAAACAAACACAGAAACGCACACATTCTCAATACACAAGACGCACACTATTTCAAGTATAGTACACAGAAACAAACACAGAAACTCACACATTTTCAAGTACAAAAGACGCACACTATTTCAAGTATAGTACACGGAAACAAACACAGAAACTCACACTATTTCAAGTATAGTACACAGAAACAAACACAGAAACGCACACTATTTCAAGTATAGTACACAGAAACGCACACATTCTCAAGTACAAAAGATGCACACTATTTCAAGTATAGTACACAGAAACAAACACAAAAAGGAACACATTCTCATGTACAAAAGGTGCACACTATTTCAAGTATATTACACAGAAACAAACACAAAAAGGAACACATTCTCAAGTACAAAAGTTGCACACTATTTCAAGTATACTACACAGAAACAAACACAGAAACGCACACATTCTCAAGTGCAAAAGATGCACACTATTTCAAGTATAGTACACAGAAACAAACACAAACGCACACATTCTCAAGCACAAAAGACACACACTATTTCAAGTATAGTACACAGAAACAAACACAGAAACGCACACATTCTCAATACACAAGACGCACACTATTTCAAGTGTCGTACACAGAAACACACATAAAGTATAGCACTCATATTTTCACACGCACACAAATGGAACAGAAGCGCACACATTTCCAAGTTCAACACATTCATGAAAACACACATTTCGTGGAACAAAAGACGCACATTTTGTTAAGTATAGGAGACAAAAAACGCACACAAAGAGCGGAACAGTCACACAGTTGTGTGTGTGTATGTGTGTGTGTGTGTGTGTTGGGTCTACATGTAGCTGCGGGTTCGTATGCTAACGTTAGCCCCGCGTGTCCTTCCCCAGCGTCCCCGAGAGCAAGGTCACCGTCATCAAGGTCATTCGCTCCATCCTGCGCGAGAACGCCCGGAGGAACACGAGGAGCGACGGCACTCTGGGGTGTAAAGAGAGACTCGCCCCGCTACACAAGACTAGACTGGGTGAGTCTACGCGACTACACAACACTAGACGCACACACACTACTAGGGGCCTTCACACAAAAACATAAAAACACTATTTAGATGAAGGACCTGGACTTCTTCTTTGTCCGTGCTCGACACTGCCCTCTGGCCTCGGGTGAAGGTACTGCGGTCTCACTGACTCTCCGTCCTCTCCAGGTTCCTCCAGGGTCTCCTGGCTCAGTAAGCCTCCTCTGGCGGATCTTCCCGCTCCTACCGTCTCTGGTTCCAAACCCGGGGTGGATTCCGACGAGAGCAGCCTCAGCAGCGGCACCTTCAGTCTGTCCGGGGCGGCGCCTCCGCCGTCCCACGCCGGCGCCGCCCACCCCCCGTCCATGAAGGAGTCGGACATCCTGAGCGACGAGGACGACGACGGCTTCAGCGAGACCACGACGGCGACGGGCGGCGGCGGAACCAAAGGTTCCCCCACCAGCAGCATTGACGCGCAGCTGCTGCAGCTGAAGCTCTCGGACGACCCGGTGGCGCCCCGAGTGGAGCCCGAGGGCGACGACGACGACGACGACACCCCCAGGCTGAGGCGAGGTCACTTCAGCACCGTCAGGAAGAAGGGCGGCAACCAGAGGCGCAGCCAGGGGGCGCTGTCGGACATGAAGGAGCACAGCAAGTCCCTGGACGGCCGGGCCGGGGAGGCCGCCGTGGACCTGAACGACCTGCTGGAGCGAGAGTTCAGCGTCCAGAGTTTGACCTCCGTGGTCAACGAAGACTGTTTCTACGAGCAGGCGGCCGCCGCTGGCGGGTCGAAGTCTTAGCTAGCCAGCCAGCTAGCTCGGCGGCCGGCGGGTCGGCGTCTTAGCTAGCCAGCCAGCCAGCTAGCTCGGTGGCCGGCGTCTTAGCTAGCCATCCAGCTAGCTCGGCGGCCGGCGTCTTAGCTAGCCATCCAGCTAGCTCGGCGGCCGGCGGGTCGGCGTCTTAGCTAGCCAGCTAGCCAGCTAGCTATTTGGCAACCCATCACTGTAGCGACGGCTACAATGAAAACTTTTTAGCGCAGCCAAGTACCGGACAGTGATGAAGTGACTCCTGTGCCTTCCTGACGCGAGGTCTCCTGCACTAACACTGTCTGCCTGAACCTTTTGTACAGTTTTTAATTTATTCATAGTGTATATTCTTCGGGTTAATGCTTGAAACATTAAAAGCTTCACATTTAAAAGACGGATGCAAAAAAAACAACAAAAAATTACGTTTTTTTTTTTATCAGTTTAGTCGCTTTTGTCGGCGACTGATCCTTCAGGTGTGACTGTTGCAGAGACGAAGATTTCAACTGTTTTTGAACTAAAGTTGATTTAAAGACATTAAATTTAACTCTTTTATTAATTTAACTCTTGAGTTTATTAAGTCAAATTTACCGTAACCCTCGGTTTATATGGACAACTAAATTAATTGTTCAATTATAAGTCGTTAAAGTTTTTATGTTGCAAAACTATAAGGATAAATATATATCAGCGAAGATCTGCTAAAAATAATGTTTTAAACTAATTTTTAAAAATGAGTTTAATTTCGCTGCCAAATTTGAACAACACTCGTTTCTCCTCTATTCAGAGCATTACGGTAAACAAAGCTGGATTGTTGATTTGCAGTTTCTTGACTTCATTTATTTACCGTATTGCATTTAATAGACGGGACAAGTGGTTAAACTTTTACAAGTGACATTATTATTAAAATTAAAAGATAAATTGCTGCTGGTCTATTCAAGCCATTACGGTAAATGACGCACTTTTCTGAATAAATCTATGTTTTACCGACTTTTTAATTCTTATTATAAGATAATATTATTTTATTCAAAAATAGTACTTTTTTTTTTAAAACATTACATAAAATTGCCTTAAATAGCAAATGAATTAAATAAAAGCTTTAAAAAACCCTAAAAATTGTATTAAAAAGTCTTAACAGTTCAAGTCTTCATTCGTTTCTGCCGCGATCATGAAAATCTTTTCTTTTTTTTTATCTCTTGTTTGTACATTTTTACAACTTTATACTTGACGACAGGAGAAACTGATATTTTTGTAAATGTTGGTTCTTAAAGATTTTTTTTTTCCCGCTGGACGCTAGAAAAACCAATGAATGTGAAAACGCTTCTTTTCTTCTGGAATCGTTTTTATGAATAAAAAGTTTGTATCTGTGAATCTGAAAGAAAGTGACGCTTCAAAGTCTTGGTTGAGCTGCAGGTGCGACGATGACATGTCGCGCAGCTAAGCGTCTTATCTTCGCCGCCGTTCCCCGGGCGAAGAATTCCCGCCACTTCCTGATTAGCTGTCACGCTACCGGGAGCAAACGTCTCCCGAGGATTCGCCGGTTTGACAGAAGTGGGTCGTGGTCGTGACGAGAGGCTCGAGCCGAACACGTGCTGCTAATGCGTGTTAGCCAAACTAGCTGTAAAGCTACATGAGTGTTTTTAGTGTTGCTAGCTTTAAAGCTAGCTTAGCACTAATATATAAATGTGTTTTACTGCACTTTACTTAAGAAGTATGCTAAAAACGTTAGCATTTTGAATCTAAGGTGCTTTTAGCTAGCTATGATATTAGCGTTTTTAGATGGATAAACTTTATTTTATCTAAAAATGCTAATATCTAAGCTAGCTTAAAGCACCTTCGAAAAAGTAGCTCAGATTCAAAATGCTAATATTGTTAGCATGCTTCTAAATTTTTAGCTATCAAGTTAGCTTAACTCTTATTTTGTCCCCCAAATCATGATAACTTTGCCGAAATCTATATTTTAGACTGATAACTCAAGTTGCTAATTTTTATGTTTGTATTTTTTAAAACAATTACGGTGCAAGTAACATTTCTGTTCGCCCGACTATTGTGACGACGCTGCTCATTGGCTAAACCTTGTCACATGCAACTTTTAAAAACTTAAAAATAATATATAAAAGCATCTATTTGTGGATATAAACTTTTAATGTAAAAACTGCTCTTCAATCGTCTAAAGTTTCGTTCTCTCAAAAAGCTTTTAAAAAAGACATTTACGTTTGCAGGATGTGACATCATCCCGCAGGAAGTGCCCTGGACCGAAAAAGTATTGCGGACTTGAATTTTTTGTAGTAAAAATGGTCACGTACCAACAAAAACATTGCTTTAGTTATTTTCATTAAGTAATAGCAGGAATTTAGAGTTAGCCGTTGGCGTTGATTGTGTACGCGGTGTCGTAACCTGGGTGACCAGTGATAACAAAGTTAGCCGGCTAGCTAGTAACAATCAAAACATTTTAACATAATTCCCTGAAGGTCACATATATATATATATATTTCTTAATTATACTGTCACCACCACCGTTAGCATTTTATCATCTTTGCTTATTAGCATTTTTCTTCAGTCAAGTAAAGTTTTTAAATGAAAAATGGAAGAGTTTTACTGCAAAATTAAGTCGCCATTACTTATCTAGGATATTAAATATGAATATAAATCTGAGACAAATATACAAAAAGGGAGAATATTACTCTTGTCGTCGTGTAAAAACATGCTAAAGATGCTAACTGAGTAATGGAACTTGTCGGGCTCTAAAAAAAGGATTAAGTTTAAATTAAAAAAATGTTTTTCTTCTTTTTCCACGTTCGCTGACAAACACTGGATTGTTTCTCGCTGCCAAATTTGAAGTCCAGTTTTTCTTAATCTGCCGTGTACTCGCGCCGAAATCTGGTTGTAGTCGCAGATTAACGCCCACCAATCATGGAAAGTGAGCGACTTCTCCTGCTGGCGAGGCGACCCTGGCTCGCCATCTGCCGCGCTGGCAGGAAGCGGCGCCGGCTGCTTCTGATGGCGATAATGTTTTCTGATATCGACCAGGGAATCGGATCCTTTTTATCTCCAATCACGAGGCTCATGAGCAAGGCACGGGTGTTGTAGGTGTTATTTTAGAACAAGTTGTTCTCAAGGTAAATTATGAATATCGCCATGGAAACGCCTAATAATGTTCATTTCAGTTGTAGCTAGCATTAGCTATTTTGAGGACTTTCCATCTGTATGTTTTAAATTAACATTATGACCATTAGCATCGTTGCTAAATTTACATTTTGAGTGAAATAGACTGTATTAGCGTTAGCATTAGCAGTACAAGCTGTTTCATTAGCATTTAATTAGGTTAGCATCAAGTTTGCCTACCTTGAGTATATCGTAAATATATTTCAGTATATTTAATGTACAATCTTAATACACTTCAAATATTCTTTACATATTTAGAGAAACAATTTCAGTGAGTTTTCGTTTAAAGTGCGTCATTTAGTGAACTTGAAGTATATTTTCATTAATTGAATTTATTAACTAAAGTTTAAGTGCATTAAAAATACTTTGAGTTTTAATATACAGGTATAATGTAAAGCAGCTATAGCATGACAAAATATTAATGCTATAGCATGACATTAAATATCATGTTTTTGCGTGACATAAAATATCACGCTATAGTATGACATAAAATACCTTTTTATAGCATGACATAAAATACCATGCTATAGCATGACATGTTATGACCTCATGATTTCATGTTATGATCTTATGATTTCATGTTATGATCTCGTGATTTCATGTTATGATCTCATGAATTCATGTTGTGATTTCAAAATAAATCTCATGATTTCATGTTATGATCTTATGATTTCATGTTATGATCTCATGAATTCATGTTATGATTTTATGATTTCATGTTATGATCTTATGATTTCACGTTATTTTCTCATGAATTCATGTTATGATCTTATGATTTCATGTTATGATCTCATGAATTCATGTTATGATCTCATGATTTCATGTCATGTTATGATCTCGTGATTTCATGTTATGATCTCATGAATTCATGTTATGATTTCAAAATAAATATCATGATTTCATGTTATGATCTCATGAATTCATGTTGTGATTTCAAAATAAATATCATGATTTTATGTTATGATCGCAACATGAAATCATGAGATTTATTTTGAAATCACAACATGAATTCATGTCAATCTTAATAGACTTCAAATATTCTTTACATATTTAGTGAAACAATTTCAGTGTGTTTTTGTTTAAAGTGATGCATTTGATGAACTTGGAAGTATATTTTCAGTATTAATTGAATTTATTAACTAAAGTTTAAGTGCATTAAAAATACTTTGAGTTTTAATATACAGGTATAATCTAAAGCAGCTATAGCATGACAAAATATTAATGCTATAGCATGAGAATTAAATATCATGTTTTTGCGTGACATAAAATATCACGCTATAGTATGACATAAAATACCTTTTTATAGCATGACATAAAAAAACCATGCTATAGCATGACATGTTATGACCTCATGATTTCATGTTATGATCTTATGATTTCATGTTATGATCTCGTGAATTCATGTTATGATCTCATGAATTCATGTTATGATTTCGAAATAAATATCATGATTTCATGTTATGATCTTATGATTTCATGTTATGATCTCATGAATTCATGTTATGATCTCATGAATTCATGTTATGATCTTATGATTTCATGAATTCATGTTATGATTTCATGTTATGATCTTATGATTTCATGAATTCATGTTATGATTTCATGTTATGATCTTATGATTTCATGTTATGATCTCATGATTTCATGTTATGATCTCATGAATTCATGTTATGATTTCAAAATAAATATCATGATTTCATGTTATGATCTCATGAGATCATAAAATGAATTCATGAGATCATAACATGAATTCATAACATGAATTCATGAGATCATAACATGAATTCATGAAATCATAAGATCATAACATGAAATCATGAGGTCATATCATATATATATATATAGTATGACATAAACTACTTTTAATAGCATGACATAAAATATCATGCTATAAAATGACATAAATATCATGTTTTTGCATGACATAAAATATCATGCTATAATATGACATAAAATATCATGTTTTTGCATGACATAAAATATCATGCTATAACATGACATAAAATATCACGCTTTAGTATGAAATAAAATATAATGCTATAGCTTAACATAAAATATCATGCTATAACATGACATAAAATATAATGCTATAGCATGACATAAAATATCATGTTTTTGCATGACAAAAATATCAGGCTATAGTATGACAAGAAATATCATGCTATAGCATGACATAAAATATCATGTTATAGTATGACATAAACTACTTTTAATAGCATGATATAAAATATCACGCTTTAGTATGAAATAAAATATAATGCTATAGCATGACATAAAATATCATGTTTTTGCATGACAAAAATATCACGCTATAGTATGACAAGAAATATCATGTAATAGTATAACATAAACTACTTTTAATAGCATGACATACAATATCATGCTATAGCATGACATAAAATATCATGTTTTTGCATGACAAAAATATCATGCTATAGTATGACAAGAAATATCATGCTATAGCATGACATAAAATATCATGTTTTTGCATGACAAAAATATCATGCTATAACATGACATAAAATATCATGCTATAACATGACAGAAAATATCATGCTATAGTATGACAAGAAATATCATGCTATAGCATGACATGTTATGACCTCATGATTTCATGTTATGATCTTATGATTTCATGTTATGATCTCGTGAATTCATGTTATGATTTCGAAATAAATATCATGATTTCATGTTATGATCTTATGATTTCATGTTATGATCTCATGAATTCATGTTATGATCTCATGAATTCATGTTATGATTTCGAAATAAATATCATGATTTCATGTTATGATCTTATGATTTCATGTTATGATCTCATGAATTCATGTTATGATCTTATGATTTCATGTTATGATCTCATGAATTCATGTTATGATCTCATGATTTCATGTTATGATCTCATGATTTCATGTTATGATCTCGTGAATTCATGTTATGATCTCATGAATTCATGTTATGATTTCGAAATAAATATCATGATTTCATGTTATGATCTTATGATTTCATGTTATGATCTCATGAATTCATGTTATGATCTCATGAATTCATGTTATGATCTCATGATTTCATGTTATGATCTCATGATTTCATGTTATGATCTTATGATTTCATGAATTCATGTTATGATTTCATGTTATGATCTTATGATTTCATGAATTCATGTTATGATTTCATGTTATGATCTTATGATTTCATGTTATGATCTCATGATTTCATGTTATGATCTCATGAATTCATGTTATGATTTCAAAATAAATATCATGATTTCATGTTATGATTTCATGTTATGATCTTATGATTTCATGTTATGATCTCATGATTTCATGTTATGATCTCATGAATTCATGTTATGATTTCAAAATAAATATCATGATTTCATGTTATGATCTCATGATTTCATGTTATGATCTCATGAATTCATGTTATGATTTCAAAATAAATATCATGATTTCATGTTATGATCTCATGAGATCATAAAATGAATTCATGAGATCATAACATGAATTCATAACATGAATTCATGAGATCATAACATGAATTCATGAAATCATAAGATCATAACATGAAATCATGAGGTCATATCATATATATATATATAGTATGACATAAACTACTTTTAATAGCATGACATAAAATATCATGCTATAAAATGACATAAATATCATGTTTTTGCATGACATAAAATATCATGCTATAATATGACATAAAATATCATGTTTTTGCATGACATAAAATATCATGCTATAACATGACATAAAATATCACGCTTTAGTATGAAATAAAATATAATGCTATAGCATGACATAAAATATCATGCTATAACATGACATAAAATATAATGCTATAGCATGACATAAAATATCATGTTTTTGCATGACAAAAATATCAGGCTATAGTATGACAAGAAATATCATGCTATAGCATGACATAAAATATCATGTTATAGTATGACATAAACTACTTTTAATAGCATGATATAAAATATCACGCTTTAGTATGAAATAAAATATAATGCTATAGCATGACATAAAATATCATGTTTTTGCATGACAAAAATATCACGCTATAGTATGACAAGAAATATCATGTAATAGTATGACATAAACTACTTTTAATAGCATGACATACAATATCATGCTATAGCATGACATAAAATATCATGTTTTTGCATGACAAAAATATCATGCTATAGTATGACAAGAAATATCATGCTATAGCATGACATAAAATATCATGTTTTTGCATGACAAAAATATCATGCTATAACATGACATAAAATATCATGCTATAACATGACAGAAAATATCATGCTATAGTATGACAAGAAATATCATGCTATAGCATGACATGTTATGACCTCATGATTTCATGTTATGATCTTATGATTTCATGTTATGATCTCGTGAATTCATGTTATGATTTCGAAATAAATATCATGATTTCATGTTATGATCTTATGATTTCATGTTATGATCTCATGAATTCATGTTATGATCTCATGAATTCATGTTATGATTTCGAAATAAATATCATGATTTCATGTTATGATCTTATGATTTCATGTTATGATCTCATGAATTCATGTTATGATCTCATGAATTCATGTTATGATTTCGAAATAAATATCATGATTTCATGTTATGATCTTATGATTTCATGTTATGATCTCATGAATTCATGTTATGATCTTATGATTTCATGTTATGATCTCATGAATTCATGTTATGATCTCATGATTTCATGTTATGATCTCATGATTTCATGTTATGATCTCGTGAATTCATGTTATGATCTCATGAATTCATGTTATGATTTCGAAATAAATATCATGATTTCATGTTATGATCTTATGATTTCATGTTATGATCTCATGAATTCATGTTATGATCTCATGATTTCATGTTATGATCTCATGATTTCATGTTATGATCTCATGATTTCATGAATTCATGTTATGATTTCATGTTATGATCTTATGATTTCATGAATTCATGTTATGATTTCATGTTATGATCTTATGATTTCATGTTATGATCTCATGATTTCATGTTATGATCTCATGAATTCATGTTATGATTTCAAAATAAATATCATGATTTCATGTTATGATCTCATGAGATCATAAAATGAATTCATGAGATCATAACATGAAATCATAACATGAAATCATGAGGTCATATCATATATATATATATAGTATGACAAACTACTTTTAATAGCATGACATAAAATATCATGGTATAAAATGACATAAATATCATGTTTTTGCATGACATAAAATATCATGCTATAATATGACATAAAATATCATGTTTTTGCATGACATAAAATATCATGCTATAACATGACATAAAATATCACGCTTTAGTATGAAATAAAATATAATGCTATAGCATGACATAAAATATCATGCTATAACATGACATAAAATATAATGCTATAGCATGACATAAAATATCATGTTTTTGCATGACAAAAATATCAGGCTATAGTATGACAAGAAATATCATGCTATAGCATGACATAAAATATCATGTTATAGTATGACATAAACTACTTTTAATAGCATGATATAAAATATCACGCTTTAGTATGAAATAAAATATAATGCTATAGCATGACATAAAATATCATGTTTTTGCATGACAAAAATATCACGCTATAGTATGACAAGAAATATCATGTAATAGTATGACATAAACTACTTTTAATAGCATGACATACAATATCATGCTATAGCATGACATAAAATATCATGTTTTTGCATGACAAAAATATCACGCTATAGTATGACATAAAATATCATGTAATAGTATGACATAAACTACTTTTAATAGCATGACATACAATATCATGCTATAAAATGACATAAATATCATGTTTTTGCATGATATAAAATATCATGCTATAATATGACATAAAATATCATGTTTTTGCATGACATAAAATATCATGCTATAACATGACATAAAATATCACGCTTTAGTATGAAATAAAATATAATGCTATAGCATGACATAAAATATCATGTTATAGCATGACATAAAATATCACGCTTTAGTATGAAATAAAATATAATGCTATAGCATGACATAAAATATCATGTTTTTGCATGACAAAAATATCATGCTATAGCATGACATAACATATCATGCTATAGTATGACCTAAAATACCCTTTTATAGCATGACATAAGATATCATGCTATAACATGACATAAGATATCATGCTATAACATGACATAAAATATCATGCTATAACATGACATAAAATATGCTATAACATGACATAAAATATCTTGCTATAACATGACATAAAATATCATGCTATAACATGACATAAAATATCATGCTATAACATGACATACAATATCATGCTATAGCAAGACATAAGATATCATGCTATAACATGACATAAAATATAATGCTATAGCATGACATAAAATATCATGTTTTTGCATGACAAAAATATCACGCTATAGTATGACAAGAAATATCATGCTATAGCATGACATAAAATATCATGCTATAGTATGACCTAAAATACCCTTTTATAGCATGACATAAGATCTCATGCTATAACATGACATAAAATATCATGCTATAACATGACATAAAATATCATGCTACAACATGACATAAAATATCATGCTATAGCATGACATAAGATATCATGCTATAACATTACATAAAATATCTTGCTATAAAACGACATAAAATATCATGCTATAGCATGACATAAAATATCATGCTATAGCATGACATAAAATATCATGCTATAGCATGACATAAAATATCATGCTATAGCATGACAATAAAATATAATGCTATAGCATGACATAAAATATCATGTTTTTGCATGACAAAAATATCACGCTATAGTATGACAAGAAATATCATGCTATAGCATGACATAAAATATCATGTTATAGTATGACATAAACTACTTTAAATAGCATGACATAAAATATCATGCTATAAAATGACATAAAATATCATGTTTTTGCATGACATAAAATATAATGCTATAGCATGACATAAAATATCACGCTATAGTATGAAATAAAATACCTTTTTATAGCATGACATAAAATACCCTTTTATAGCATGACATCAAATATCATGCTTTAGCATGACATAAAATATTATGTTATATAGCATGACATAAAATATCACGCTTTATTATGAAATTAAATATAATGCTATAGCATGACATAAAATATCATGTTTTTGCATGACAAAAATATCACGCTATAGTATGAAATAAAATACCTTTTTATAGCATGATATACAATCTCATGCTTTAGCATGACATAAGATATCATGCTATAGCATGACATAAAATATCATGCTATAGTATGACCTAAAATATGCTATAACATGACATAAAATATCTTGCTATAACATGACATAAAATATCATGCTATAGCATGACATAAATTATCATGCTATAACATGACATAAAATACCATGCTATAGCATGACAAAAAATATTATGCTATAGTATGACATAACATATCATGCTATAGCACGACATAAAATGTCATGCTGTAGTATGACCTAAAATATAATGCTATAACATGACAGAAAATAAAAAATTTTTGCATGACAAAAATATTATGTTTTGCATGACATAAAATATCATGCTATAGCATGACATAAAATATCATGCTATAGTATGACCTAAAATATCATGCTATAGTATGACCTAAAATATCATGCTATAGCATGACATAAAATATCATGCTATAGCATGACATAAAATATCATGCTATAGCATGACATAAAATATCATGCTATAGCATGACATAAAATATCATGCTATAGTATGATATAAAATATCATGCTATAGTATGACATAAGATATGCTATAGCATGACATAAAATATCATGCTATAGTATGACATAGCATATCATGCTATAGCATGACATAAGATATGCTCTAGCATGACATAAAATATCATGCTATAGTATGACCTAAAATATCATGCTATAGCATGACATAAAATATCATGCTATAGCATGACATAAAATATCATGCTATAGCATGACATAAAATATCATGCTATAACATGACATAAAATATCATGCTATAACATGACATAAAATATCATGCTATAGTATGACATAAAATATGCTATAGCATGACATAAAATATCATGCTATAGCATGAGATAAAATATCCTGCTTTGGCATGAGATAAAATATCATGCTATAACATGACATAAAATATCATGCTATAACATGACATAAAATATCATGCTATAGTATGACATAAAATATGCTATAGCATGACATAAAATATCATGCTATAGTATCAAATTAAAATATGCTATAGCATGACATAAAATATCTTTTTATAGCATGAAATTAAATAATATGCTATAGCATGACAAAAGTACCTTTTTATAGCATGACAAAATATCATGCTATAGTATGACATAAAATAACTTTTTATAGCATGACATAAAATATCACGCTATACTATGACATAAAATACCTTTTTATAGCATGACATAAAATATCATGCTATAGTATGACGTAAAATAACTTTTTATAGCATGAAATAAAATAATATGTTATAGCATGACAAAATATCACGCTATAGTATGACATAAAATACCTTTTCATAGCATGACATAAAATATCATGCTATAGCATGACATAAAATATCATGTTTTTGCATGACAAATGATTAGCAACTACAGTATGCTTCATTAGCATTTTAGCATCTGGTTGTAGCTGAAATACAGAAACTGCAAATCATATTTTATTTTAGTCTATTTTAGTCAACAATGTGCTCTAATCTTTTAAACACAAATGATAAATTAATGCAAAACCAAAAAGATAAGAACCTTTTTTTGGCATCTTGCTTATTTAATATTAAAAGATTAGTAGTAATAAAGGAAAGCTACAACTTACAATACAAGAGCAAAAACGCAAAAAGTCATCTTTTTTGTGAGAAAACTGCAGTACATCGACATCCCTCACCATAATTAGCTTAATAACGGTGCTAATGGTTACATTTAAACATTAAATAAGGCAAATTAAGACGTGAGTCTCTTCGCTCGTCTTCCACCTCAATTCCCTCGCTCCAGATGAACTGATCAACAAACACTTCATTTCAGAAAACACTTTATTATTGTTCTCTTCACCAAAGATGACATTCGGGATTTGAAGCGTTTTTTCTTTATTCACACAAAAACAACTCGCACGCGTCGTCTTCTTAAATCTCTCCAGAGACAAAAAAATAAGAAGCTAATTCTCACCTTGTTTCCCCGAAAGACTGCGACCCGTGACGGAAGCTTATCCTTCGGTTGGAATCAGCAACTGGTTTTTTTTGGGTCCAAAAGGACGAAATCGAAAGTTCTCTCCGAAAGGGTCGTCTATGCGGAGCTTCTCCTTCGCTCGGGGGGGAGCGATGTTAAAAATGCATGTGTGCATCAGGTGGAAATGTCAAGAGTCGTCTCCGGGCTTCCTTCTCCCTCCTCGGACTGACTTCGCTCCACTGACTCCCCTCGCTGGTGTAAACCCTTCAGTCGGAGCTCCTCTCTGAACTCGTAGCGCCTCAACCCGGGGTCGCGTCGGCACAGTTCGGCGTACGCGTCCACCAGCGCCTTGAAGTCCGCGATGGTGAGGTTTCCGGGTCGCATGGTGGGGTCCACGTCGGCCCTTTCCAGCAACTCCCCCGTCAGCTCCGGGCGACACTCTTCCGGGAACAGCTTTCTGGGTTAGCGGGGGAAAGAGAGGCGGCGGCGTTACGGCGCGCTTTGATATCTTAATGATCATGAAAGTTTAAAGAACATCGTGGTTCAAACGCTAGAGAAAACCATCCGTCGGCAATTAATTCCAAATCTAGGGAAGATAATTGAAATCGCACACAAAAGCGCTGACGAGGCGTTAAATGGTTTCAGTTGCACGTTCCTCAGGAAGACGACGAGGTTCGGCGAGGAACACCTTTCTTTACTTTGCACGTGTTAAAAGGTAGGTTAGATGGTTTGAATACACAAGTCCAACCCCCTTTCTTTGGACTCTCCCCCTGTACAGGAAGTAATTTCAGAAACAACAGATTGAGTGTCAATTCTTTTCAATGGTTACGTTAAAATACTATTATTTTTATTGTTTTTATCTTTGTCTGCCATTGCGATACGGTAAAAAAGATAAACCGTATTTTCCGAACTATAAGGCACACTTAAAAGCCTTTAAATTTCTCAAAAATCACAGGGTGGGATTTACGACGCACATCACATCATGGCGGACATCTATGGAGTAAGATTACTGCCATCATTTTGAGCGAGTGTGTCTTGGTTGTTGTACACTCAAAATCACTCTACTGCGCTCGACCAGTCATACTTGGCGTTCAACACGTCATACACGTGCGTTCAACATGTCATACATGTGTGCTCTAGCTGTCATACATGCGCTCAACTTCACTGCTGCTAGCTCAACATTTGTCTGCTCACAACACCAGTCTCACACGCTGCTGCTTGAAGCCTTTTAAACATCATTTGAACATCGTTACCATGGGAGTGAACAGAGTTGTCAGAACGCTTAATAAAGTTTGACTTTATCTTACTTTTTTGTTGACATTCCCTTTAGCTCAGCTTTATCTAGTGGATGCATAACCACAGTCAAATGTTTGACTGTCTCTTATTCTATGCGCCTTATAATCGGGTGCGCCCCATTTATGAAAACAGTTTTAAAATAGGCCATTCATTGAAGGTGCGCCTTAAAATCGCCGTCAAGACCGTCATAAATATTATCCTGAAATATCTTAAAGGAAAGTATCGATTTTCTTTTTTAAAAACAGCTTTATATGATAATAATCTGGGTCTGTGACCGTGATGTTATTTTCTTCTAAATAAAAAAGTCAGGAACGGTGACGTTACTAGTCCAGCTCGCCACCGTGTCGCGACTGAAGTCGGACTTGAAACAGAATTAGTCGTACGTAAAAAAAATAAATAAAAAAGCAGCTTTTCCTTGACCTCAATCAACGAAACGTACCTCCAGACGTACATTATCAACACATGACCAACAAACACAATTCTCTTCTCTCTACCGCACAACACACACCGACTTATGAATCTTTGGCACTTCGCTCTGTTTTGGTCGCACTTCCACCAGCCCACCACTGTTACATAAAAATCTGCTTCCCCTTCTTCTTCTTCTCTTTTCGGCTGCCACCTCCGTGACTCATAATTGCTGCTCTCTTTCTCGCTGCCTGCGTTCTTTTGTCAACCCGGCCCACATCCAGTCCCCCTAACAGGCGTGGAGGCGTGCACATGCATGTGGGCGCCGCTGTGAGGATGTTCCAGACTTCTATCGCTTCAAAAAAAAAACCCCTCAAACGCCATGTTTTTCTGGGAAACTAGACGGTTCTGGACGGGCGCGTTACACTCACTCGAGTCCTCTGTAGCAGGCCTTCCTGCGGAACTGGAAAGTGTTCCTGACCACTTTCTCCACCATCTTGAAGGGCTGCTCGATCTGGGGCTGAACCAGCGGCGTGAAGTGAACGACGCCCACCTCCACCTGCAGAACACACACACACACACACACACACACACACACACAAACACACACACACAAGGCCAGGGATTAGACGTTGCACAACGACGAGAGCCCGGGCAGGTGCTGGCGGGGGAGACGCCGCCTGCCAAATGGCAACACAGATGCAAGGGTGGATAAAAAAAAAAAAAAAAAAAGAGAGAGGGAGGGAAAGAGGTGGAGGGCTGACGCAGTGGGATAATAGACGAGAAAAGAGAGGCTGGTGAAGGAGATGACGCAGCAACGGCTGGGCTGGCGAGACGGTTCCAGTTGCCACAGTAACACCTGTGCGCTGGACCAGAGAGTCTTTTTTTTTTTTTTTCCCCTTTTCTCTCCGCAGCAGTTTCCTGGGACGCACCAGCACATCATGACCACCTACAAACCAGTGGAGCGGCAACGCATTAAGAGCCAGGTCGTGTCCATTCGGCATCGCTGGACATCAACACGGCCCCTCATTATCTTAAATCGGCCCCCTCCTCGCCTCAGGGGGGGGGGGGTGGTGTGACGGCCGAAAGGGAGGCGACTTAGATCCCCGCGAAGAAGAGATTGAGACCAAAGATAGAATATTTCCTCTGTAGAGCGATTCATCATCTTCACGACCCTTGTCCAAATTAGGCGACGCTACGCTTACTTGCTGGAAAACGTGGACACACATGTTGATGCGAGCCAGGTGTTCTCTAGGTCTTTGCTTCGTAGGGCATCAGAAGTAGGATCTCTTTGAAAGCCAACTGAAGTCCTTGTAAAGTTAAAGGTCAACTAATGTGAAACTCGGTGGACTCATCACATATTTCAAATGTCTCCAAGATGAAGCAAGTGCCTCATCATGACCATGTTTTGAACTTATTACTTTATAAAGTTCTCCCCAGTCTGAAATCTCGGCGAACGAGAGGTTACAAGAGCCATTATAACGTAATAATGGAGCGTAATCACGCCCCGCTTTGTTAATGCAATGAGTCCCTTGGAGGTGGAGACTTATGGGATTCATGACACTCAGTGACCAACCTGCATGCTTGACTATCACAGCAGGGTGGGTGTGGTTATGGTAAACAAGATTTCATCTCCAGAAAATCAAAAAAGGGTTTTCAGTGGGCGGGGCTTAAGATCATTTTCTAATGTAAATATTTAAATGAAAAAGAGAATTTTGTGCAAACAGACACTGATGATACAATAGAGTCCAACATCTGATTAAGACACACTTAAATCAACACATTAGTTGAACTTTAAGAAGACTTTCATATCTACACATAGTTAAAGGGTTGACATATGGATGGATATGGATTAAAAGAATTGAGCTTAAGAGTAATAAAAAAGCCAGATTTGACTTAAACTCTTTTTCTTCCTTCATGCCATTCTGTCTGCAGTAAAGTCTCGTTTCAGTCAGTCCAACAAATGTTGCTTCCACTTCCTTCTTCCGCTCTAGTTTCGCAGCTCGTCGTCGCTCAAAGCTCTTGTCACATTGTGCCACTTGTCCCATCTGGCCAGGGCCAGATGCTGGTCAAAGCCCGTCCTCATTATTGATGCTCTGTGCCACGTTTGGAAGATGCTTTTTAAACCAAAAAAACCAAGGACGTGTTTTTCCACCCTAATGAATATTTTACGAAGGACACGAGTTTCGAAAAACCTGAAAAATGTTTTCACATCACTCCTGAAAAAAAAAAGAAAAAGAAAGTCCTCGTCTTGGTTTGTGAGGACGCTCTTGTGACGTTGTAATGGAACTTGTCATCGCTCTGTACAACTTGACAACTTGTGTATTTTTGACAGAAGTAAGAGATCTTTGTCGCTCGATATAAGGAATGTTTCTGCTGCAACACGGCACATATTTTAAGTGCTGGGAAACAGCCTGTAATAAAATTTAAAAGTAAACAGAATAATCTGTTGTTCCAGAGTTTAACGTTCCTGCTTATTTTCATGTCTGGAGCAAAGTTTTCCGACTTTTATCGCCAACACTGCTTCAGGGGACAAAAGACAACCACTTCTTTTTTCCAAGAACAAACATACATTTGTTTTCCCATCTTTTCTTAAGCAAGTGTTCGCTTCTCATCAAGTTTGTTTACAGCAATTGTTAGGTTTCAGGAATTGCTGAAACACTGCAATCTCGCGGTGGAAGGACGTCACAGATCATGAAGAATCAAGACAACCTTCAATTTCATAAGCACTCTGGTACCAGGAGTGGGTCAAAAATGACCTGTGATCAGAAAAACAAATATGTGACCTTAAACAAAAGGTTTTTCTTTAGTACATTTTGAAAATTGTAACATTATGTTTAATTATTCATTATGAAAATAACATTTAATTGTTATTTTGCTGTGTATTTTTCAATTATATATACAGTTTTATTTGTTTTAAGTCATTAATAATTAGTCTTAAAGAACAAGAAAAAGACAAAATAATTGGAGTTCATGTACATACTGTATAGATTAAACAAGGAAAGACTATTAAAAAACAATAAAATCTGAAATCTCCACATAATCGGTTTAATAGTTTCCCCTGACAGAGTGAGGGCCGCGTAATAATAGTAAGAGGGCCACACTTAGCCCCCGAGCCACATCATCTTTTTGGTTGTGGAAACACTGAATCGACGGTAGAAATAGTTATTTGTTCCTTTTTTCCTTCTATAAAAAAGAAAGTCTACGATTACATTCAATCACAGTCTAGTTTTATTTTTCGCTCTTTCAACTTCCTTCGTCGTCTGAACCGCCGACACAAACGGGAAAAAAATCATCACCATCTGTGCGCAAGAAAATAGTTTCTCAGATATGAATGTGCCGATAAATGTGGGAGATTAGAAGCTGAAAAACAATCAGAGAGAGCAGCTGCTCATCCAGGCTTTTCTTAATAATAATGTAAGACACCTGATGGGTCCAGTGTGTCCTCTGTCTCCCACCCCGGGCAGCTGGGACAGACCCCAGCCACCACAATGTAAACGAGCGGAAGATAATGGATGAATGAACGCTGAAGTGAAAGTTGCTGCTTCCTTAAATCCTCAGAGCGACGACGAAACCCTAAATCTACATCCTTTGATGAACCTGCTACACCTCGCAGAATAAAAGATAAAAGGTAAACACTCACGCAGCACACCTTCAGCTGCGCAAACACACACAGGAGGTAAAATAAAAGGACAGCTTCAGTTAAAATCACGAGCCCCGAGGAGGTTTTCTCTGCACCCTTGAAGTCTGGATTGTGTGACTCATTCACCGACGCTGCCTTTTGCATTCCCGTCCTGGAGGGCTGCGCTTGATAATGAGGCCAGATAAAATAGAAGTGGTCCAAGGACTGGGGGAGGTCATCTAATTGGATGTTTAGACCACTTTCGCAGGAGTGTAGGAACTCCTTGCTCTGCAGTTCCGCCCTCTTATCAGATCAGTAGATAAACCTGAGTAGCCGTGCGGCGTCAGAGGTCTGGCTAATCGAAGCTCCTTCTAAACTTCCTTAAACGACTTCTAGAAACTTCTCCCTTCCATTCCTCGTTGGAGTCATAAGTCTGTTACAGTGATGTTTTTCAGGACTTTTCGGAAAGTACAGATACCACTGCACAGATTCTTCTTCTGAGTCAAGACCATAGGAACGCCATCAAATTGCTACCAATACTTGGTAAAATGGACAAAGTTTCAATGAAAAGTGAAGCCTTTAAAAATGTCAGACAATATGTAAAACAATAGAAACATTGGGAAAAGCAAGATCTTTAAAAATTAAGAAGTAAATATTGCTACTTTTCACTAAAGAATATTGCTTTTATTTTCCCTAAAACCAATTGGATGTACTACATGTCCATTAGTTTAATACCTTTTATGGGCACCTTATAATTACCGATACCATTTTCAAAAGTACACTTTTGTCAGTAACGCAAACAATACTCATACTGGTAATTAGTTGTCATACTTAATACTAAGACTTGGTCATACTTTTATAGTCATTCAAGTATTCACAGGGTGTGTACAGAAACACAATTTTGTTCGCCAAGTTATAGTATAGTATAGTATAAGTGCAGAGATGGCCAATAATAGCAGCTTTGTCAGTAACTTTGTTTTGTTTGAATGTTAGAATTACGAATTTAAAAGAAAATAATCTATAAAGTATTTTGTTAGTCTGACAGAAAAGAGAGACAACTTTGACAATCAGTGTTGTCTGAATTAATAAGTAAATCTCAGGAAGTAAATAATTCAGAAGATTTTCAAAAGGGAAGAAGTTAGAGGTCGAATTGTAGAAATTTAAAATGGAAATAATATAGATGTATGAACACAAACTATAGAGAAAAGTTATACATAAGATGAAAAAAAACAACCTCTTTTTAGTCCCAAAAACATTTCCGGCCGTACAAAATGAAATGCTCGGCCAGATTTTGCCCCCGGGGCAGCTGTGTGCTAAGTGAAGTAAGAAAGTAGAGGTAGTTCAAACCTCTTACGATGATTTCCTTTTAAGCCATGTAAAGCTGGAAATGGGCTACTTTGGAAGAACATTTGGAAGAAAAAAAAAAAGAGTTTCAACTTGTGAGACGACACAGGACCATAAGATAAAAACCTGTACATTATTTTCAGAAGAAGGTTGATCCATGCATTAGTCAATTTAAAATGTCCCTGATAACGAACAACGTTTTCTTTTGAACGCTCAAAGTATTTCCTTTACTTCCAGGCGTGACCCAGAATAAAAGACTCGTCGGTGCTTGAAGAACAACAACGGCGTCTAAGGTCGGCGGCGATGATCAGAACCGTCAAGGGTGTTTTTTCTAATGCGACCATTTGTCATCTTTAACTGCGTCTCATTAAACATGAGTCGCGTCCGTCTCGGCGTTACGCGCTCATCGTCATCATCATCATCATCATCATCATCATCACCCGCCTTGGATCAGACGACGCAGTCGGAACCACAAACGGGTTCCTCTTGCCGTTTTGCCTGAAAACAAAGGCATCAAAAACCTCCACCTCTCACGTCGACGTTTGGAATTTCCCGAGTGCTTGGAGCGCCGCTTTGGTGACGCAAGATCATAGCGAAATCTGTGAGGAAGATGCTGTAAAAAAAAAAATGGGAAGACTTTAATTTCACTCTCTGCTGGAATAATTAGGCCATTTATATTCTGCAGTTCATGATTTAGGAGAGAGGCCCGGGAGGGCTGGCGAGGCGTGGGGAAGGGGGTCGATATTGGGACTATACAGGCGGCGGCATTTCAGCCATCATCTTGTCCACATCACGTTTTTGTCATGATTTATGTATGGCCTTGCTACACAGCTTCACTTGGTGGCGGCGCTGTAATATATCCCTCTTCCTGCCATTAATCCTTTCCCCGATAACCTCAACATGCAAGGAAACTCCATTTTAAATCATGTGCTGACACCTGGGCCCTCCGCTGAGAGGCTCCCCGGCATGCTTCGGCCCCCCCACCCCCTCGCCGGGGAAAATGCTTTTGTGTTTGATGGGCGAGAGTCCGGTTTGCGCTGCAGACCGACATATTGACCCACTCTGACAGCCTTCATATTTTTCCCTTGCCTGAGCCAGACGCCCTCAAGCCCCTCCTTCAATTCTTCAGGGGGGTCGAACATACAAGACTTGATGTGACCTTGGATATAATCAGCTTGAGTAAATCTATTTTTATTCATGGTTACGACCACTGACTTCATTTCTATATAATGACACCAAGTAAGGACAAGATCTGAACTTGAATTTTCTGGCCACTGCAATACTTCTGGCCAAAAATCTGGAAAGGTCACCACCAAGAAGGATGTGGCGCTAAGAGCTACCTCTTCGCACCTTTTATGACCCACATCGGTGCAGCAGCCTGAGGTACTTGTCAATAGCTCGGGCATCAGCAACACCCTTTATAACCTGACCATGTTGTAAGACTATTTTAGAGCAAGCTAGTACATACTTTGAAATGGAATATCCATCCATCTGTCTATTTTCTATAGGGGGCTGAAGTCAATCCCAGTGTCTTTTGGCAGTTGGGAAACCCTGGAAAGGACGCCAGTCTGTCACAGGGCACACAGAGACATACAACCATTCGCACACACACACACTCAATTTTCCCAAAGTTCCCAATCAACATCTGTATGCTTTTGGAATGTGGGAGGAAACTGGAGTGCCTGGAGTAACAAAGTACAAACTCATAGAGGCAATTGGGTTTTTTGTGAAGTTTTATACATGCGACTATCATGATGCAGGATTCACAAGTAACTAAGGTGTGATCAATGACATAAGGAAAAGAGTAATTAAACCAAAGTACCTGAAGGCAAAGATATCGGTTCGTTTCCACCAACCGAATCGATAAATGGATTTGGGGGGATTATTGTGAGAATACGTATTCTCCCTGACTGGCAGAAGATTTGAAAGGGTCGGGAGTAAAATAGCTGGAAGCAACAAGGCACTCTCCTGATATCGTCCACTATGAAGAACTTTCCTGACCCACATGAGCTCAATGCTCGAGCCCCTTTAACGTCCTACTGCATGATAGCGTACCATGACCTTCCAGTGGAAACACAGACAGCCCAGTGCTCCCAGTAGCTCCAGTCGATGTCTCTTTTCACCGAAGCCTTTTGAGTGGTAATTTGTCATGTCCCTGTAACCGTAAGAGAGACGGGATGGCAGTGGCCCCGGGGCAGCAGCCGCTCCACTACCTGAACCAGCAGCACTTACATAACGGCAGGTTCTAAGAAAAGCATCGAGTATGGAAGGAAGACGAACACGGGAAGCTGCAGAAACTAAGGGAGAGGAGTTGCATTAATCATGAAAATACCTTGAGAAGACAACCCCTATTACATCAGTGTGGGGACACAGCATCTCTGAGTAGACGGGGAATTCACTGCTGAATCCACCGGGCTGATACCGCTCCAAGGGTTAGGTAGAAAAAAAAAGCATCCTGCCTAGGAAGTCCACGGTTCTTCCTGAGGAATTGCCAAAAGCGTTTCAAAAACAAGAACCGGGAGTGTGACTCAAGTCTCTGACAGGATCAGCCCCTCTGAGAGATGCTTTCGTCACAGGGGACTTAACCAAAATGTGAACTTTGCAGAAGGGCAGAGCTAAGATTTAAGATGGCATGGGAAAGTGTCTTCAGGACTTTTTTCTTTAAAGACGTTAAATGCTACGATAGAGGGCTGAGAGATAAATGGTTCACCGGCGTTCTAGGCCATCGACCTCATTTGAATCATAATGAGAACACGGTTTTTGTAAGCTTTGACATTCGTTCATTTCCCAAGGACAAACAACCACTCGCAAAAAAATTTGAGACTCAGACAAACCCTTGTATGGATTTTCTTTGCCGACTTAAAAAATAAATGAGTGACCATGGCCGCATTTTTTGACCCAAACGTCAAGTGAAACTAAACATTGGGGAAACTTCTAGCGATGCCAGAATATCTAATTTATGATCGTTCCATTTTCCCACGATCTGTTCCTGTATCGGAGAAAAGAATTCAAAAACATGGCCCCTTTTTCAATTCAAACATTAGAAATTGACAATAGATATTGTTATATTTATCTATGCAAGAATAGGGCTTCAATTTCCTTTGTGTATGGGAGAAAAGTACCACGTTGTGAGTGACCTTCTTGTAGTTAAGTCTCTCTGGAAAGTATCAAGGTTCCTCCTCTTAATAAACCTTTAAAAACGATCAAGAAAATCATTTTCTAGGGAAAAAAAAACATACAGAGGTGGATTGAGAACCTTGAGAAATTGTCCATAGGTTGTCTGTCTGTGTGCCCTGTGACAGACTAGCGTCCTGTCCAGGGTGTCCCCTGCCTTTCGCCCTATGATACTGGGATAGGCTTCAGTCTCCCCGCAACTCCAGTAAGGGATAAAGCGGTAGAAAATTAATGAATGAATGAATGAAAATATTTCCTGACATTTTTGCATTTCAAAGAGAAAACACAGTTTGAAATATTTTGAAACACATATTTGTTTAGTTTATTTACATTAAGACATTATTATTGCCAAATATTTCCTATTTCTTTGAAAGAAGTTTTCATTAAATTAAAGTAATCTCGTGTCTTAATCTTTTTTAATATCTTAGAAAAAGAACGTTTCCCGACTGATCTGGTAAATCTCTTGTTAAGATGTAAACTCTTGGTTGTATTTCAGTTTTTTGCAGTTTAAAAAAACCCCATAAAACCCAGCAGACAATCCCTAAAATAATGACTAGAAAAAAATAAGTGTTGCAAGTATTCTTTCAATAACTGAGAGAGGTAATAAATGGCAAGACTTAAATATTGACGGCACATCAGCGTAAATCGCTCAATCATTTATGAAGGCGACGGTTCGCACATTATGTTTGGGCAAAACAGGACCAGGCAGCGTGACACAACGAGAGGGGCGATGACAGCGACATGGCAGCTATCGCATGACACCTTCGCATCTTTAATGCTGCGATGAACAAACGCGCGTCTCCAGGTTGAGCATGAAAACAAAATTACACAAGCTAGGACATAAAAGGAAGGGGGGGAAAATGCAAATTGAACGATAAAAGCGTGGGGTCTGGTGTGGGCAGGGAGGGACGCGTGGCAGGTCCGGCGGTGCCTCGGAGCACTGCTGGAAAAAAAAAAAAGAGTGGAGCTGCTGCTGTGAGGTGATAAAGTGAAGGGGCATCACGCTTATAATAGCCTGCAATATCTTCACACATCACAGCGCCACACTCGCCCGTCCAATGTTAACCACGATTTGCTCTTCTCTCCTTGAACATTTGCCTTTTTTTCACCCCCTTCTGTCTCTGGACTTTTTACTTATTCATCTTCTACACCAGCACTTAGGAACCCGACTGTAACAAGGTGACACACGCCATCGGGTAGAACGAACGGGGGGGAGACTTTCCTTCTTTTTTAAGGCTCAGAGGGGATGTTTACGGGAGTCGCGAAGGAGATTTGAAGGACCTCCGGGCCTGATAAACAAAGAGGATCGATGGACGAACGAATCAATCGCCGGCTATCTACGATATTGCTGCAGCTTTACTGTAGTCGGGGGACGGCTGGTACATTTTCCACCCTTGTTTATTTATGCATACAGCGAAAACATCTGTTCACAAAAGGTACAACTGATCGTCTCCTCTTTGTCCTTCATGATTATTCTACCGTTTATTGTACTGTTGGATGAAACAAATACACAGAGGCAGCTGTGAGGTGTCGCTTCCTGCTGACTAGAGGAAGAGGGCGACCAGAGGGGGGTGAGGGGAACGTTTGGTTTGGTTCATCCTGGACATAAGGATGCTCGAGTGGATTGAAAACAAAGCTAGCTTCACCTTCTCAAGGCTGATTCTTATTCACCCCTGATTGGGATATCCTCCCTGCAGCTATGTTTGGGAATCTTATCAGTATTTTCCAGAGTCTTATCTTTAAAAGGCAGCGTCGTTATTATTAGCGTTTGCTCTCCAGAAGCTGGCTTACATCATCATTAACTTGTCATATCGACGGGATGATCACAAGAATATTAATATTTCCCCACAAAGAAGAGAAATATTTGCAGCTAATACAAAAAACGGCATCAATGTGTCTTACTGGATAATCCTGGATTATCCAAATTAATTTCCCATTTGCACCAAAAGGCAAGAATAGGTATTTACACATTTTCATAATTACATTTTTACTTTCACTTTGAAAAAACATGCATTTAGTTAAGAAGCAGGATTAGCACTACTTAAGCAACAACATCTCGGGTCGGATAAGGTGATGTAGAAATGCCGTCTCAGACATTCTTCCAAAAAAAGACTAAATCAAATATTGAGAAAGAAAAATTGTGATGTCACCTGGACCATTGAGTTCATCAATGGTCAGTGAAGCGACAAAATGTCAAGAGTCCAAAGTGATGGCTTTCAAAATGAATAAATACATCTTAACAACAATATTTTCTCATCTATTGTAGCATTTCATAACAAAAAAATGAGAAAAAGGAAATGTAACCAACAATAACAAATATCAGGAAAAATCTAATAAAAAATGAAAATAAATAAATAATTATTTATTGTAATAATTTTAAAATATAAATGTTAAAAAAATAATGTTAACGCATGTATTCATTACCAAAAAACGTTATAGAAAAAATAACACAAAAAATAAAGCTTGAAATAAGGATGACGAATTTTGATATCAAAGATCTTGGAACACAGAAAAACATTAAAAACAGAATTGCAACAAAAATGTAATTATCAGTCATTTTTCCCATTATTTATATTTCTGAAAAATGTAATTGAAATACATGAATCTATTTTTTATTCATTTTAATAAAACGCAGATGAACAGAATGACCTCAAACGTAACCTTCCATTAAGTTATAAATTAAATTTTAGAATTGAATGAGTATAAAAGGAAGTCAAATGTGAGGTAAATAAAAATAATGGAAGACCCAAAACAATAAAAAGCTATGAAAACAATGGCTAATCATTATATAAATGAATAAACAACCAGTAAAAACTGAAAACCTGACGAAGAAAAACAGAAATTTATCAGCGTGTATTGTTGATGTGAAGTGGGGGTGACGACAGAGCTGGTCGTAACAAACACACTCAGAGAGAGAGAGAGAGAGAGCGAGAGAGAGAGAGAGAGAGAGCGAAAAAGAGAGGGAGAGGTGTGTGGGTGGGGGGGTGTTAAGAGCGAGGGAGAAAGCGAGAGACACTCCGGACTAAGAGAGCGAGAGCGCTGCCGTTCTTCCGTCTCTGGTGTGCGTGGGTCAGTGTGTGTGAGTGTGCGTCCGTGTGTGTGTGTGTGTTTGAGGAGCTGGGATGTCCTCTCGCACACCGTCCCCGACACCATGGACCGCTGGAGCGATGCAGGGATGCGGGACGGATCCTCCTCGCCAGCCTCGAGTCCGCCTGTGAGCCTGTGTTCTCTGGATTCAGCGGGAATCGACGTGACGCGCCAGCTCTGCACCAGCACGGTGAGATTCTCCACATTCCAACTCCAAACATTTCGTAAAGATATTTCTCGTTTGAACCCACACAAAGTTGTATTTTCGATTAACAAAAACAAGCCGTTGAGAACTAACTGAGCTGTGGCTTTAAGCGTGCATTGATACTAAGGATTTGCAAATAGCACAAACTCATCTCAGCATCTCCAGTAACAGTCCGTGGGGCACCGTGTGGACACGGGAGCCAGTAAACATGCTTGTACGTTTGACTGCCTCGAGTCATCTAGAGTTGCCGTTGCCCCCTTTTTTGTTCCCCTCTGTTTTCCCGGTCGTGCGGTGGTTCACTTCCATCTCTCTCCTCTCTAGTCCGGCGGCTGAGGCGGCGAGGATTTGAGTGACAGCCGGGGGGGGGGACCGAAGCCGGGTGAATGATCCCTAGGGAGGAGCTCGTCTAAAAAGAAAGGAAAGCATGGCTTCCACGGGCATGCAAATATTTGGATTCGTGTTGGCTCTTCTGGGCATCATGGGCGCCATGGTGGCCACCCTGTTGCCCAACTGGAAGGTCAGCGCCGACGTGGGCTCCAACATCATCACCGCCATCTCGCAGATGCAGGGACTGTGGATGGACTGTACGTGGTACAGCACCGGCATGTTCAGCTGCACCCTCAAGTACTCGGTGCTGTCCCTGCCGGCGTACCTGCAGACGGCTCGCACCACCATGGTGCTGTGCTGCGTGCTCGCCGCCATGGGCCTCTGCCTGGCGTCCCTGGGGCTCAAGTGCACGCACTGGGGAGGGGGCCGGCGCTCCAAGCAGCACGCCTCCATCGCCAGCGGTGGATGTTTGGTGGCGGCGGGCTTCCTCTGCCTGGTGCCGGCGTCCTGGTTCACCAACGAGGTCATCACCAACTTCCTGGACTCCAACGTGCCCGAGAGCAACAAGTTTGAGCCGGGGGGCGCCGTGTACGTCGCCTTCGTGTCGTCGGGATTCCTCCTGATGGGGGGGTGTATATTCTGCATGTCGTGCTCCGGGAAGAGGCACGGACCCCAGGACCTGATCCTGCTGCCTCACCCCGACAAACTGCTGCTGCAGCAGCAACAGCAACAGCTGCTCCAGCAGCAGGAGCTCCAGCACCAGTACTGCTCCCTCTCCCCTCTGGACAATAAAACGGGCTACAGCCTGCAGGACTATGTGTAATAAAGCAGAACTGCTAAACCCTTAAAGCCTGAGGAGGGCGTCAAGATGGGGGGGTGGTGGAGGCATCAGAGCTTATGCTACGGATTAGGCTTGAATCCAGAAGGAGGTGATGGAGACTGAACTTTGGATTTTTTTTGTGTTCTGCAAGCACAAGCTCTGGAGGTATTTCCTGAGCCTGGATGAGGAGCCGTGGATTGCCCCCGCTTACCAAAAACTGTCATCAGTAAATCATGAAAATCATTCCCTGAGGAACGGATTACGCAAATAAGGACGCTGCGCGGCAGTTTTTTCTTTTTTTTCAAAAAAGGTTTGATCGGAGAAGAAAGCAATCATCTAGCTGCTACTAGCAATCATCTCAAATTGGCCAAAACAGGTGCGGTTTTCACCTCGTGGTGGGAGGCTCTTCTTTCCCGATGGCCATACTTTTTGTTAGCTAGAAGAATGACGTTTCTAATTTGCCTCTGAAGCATGCCGTGTGGAGCCTGTCTGTGTTATTATTGCAGCGGAATGCCGGTAGACGATCCGAGACATAGCCACACAATATGCCTGTGCCTGAAAAAAAGCTGTAGAATTATTATCCCGCTGTAACTGTAGACTGTCAGGAAGGTGGTCGAGGAGAGGAGGCGGAAAAAGCCTGCTCCTTCCTCGGCGAGGGCATGAAGAGGAATGGATAAGAGAGAGTGGACTTTTCTCCGTCTTGTTTGTCTCGCCAAAACAAAACACAAGCTACATGTCTGTAAGCAGCAGCAGCCGGGGCCGCCCGGGACCATCGATGCGTTTGTTGAATGAACACCAGCATGCTATTAAACCCCTACGCTTACACATGTGTTTGTGTACACACACACACACACACACACACAAAAACAACCCCTCAGACGTGCTTTGTTTGTGCGAGCTCTTCACTCCCCGCCACCCTTCTCCACACTGCCATGGAAACCGAATTCGGCATCCAAATGTCTCTGATTGGTCCGTGTCAGTCGGTGATTTGAAGTTGCATCTTTTTCCCTCACAATCTCCTGATTCTATAAGCTTTAATCAGAATCTCGGCTTATTACATGGACTAATCCTCCGTTATCGGCCGGGAGGTGGGGGGCGGCGTCCGTGTTGCGTGGTTAAGGAAATGATTGGTGTCCGAATGCTACTTCTGCGTTGATGTTGCTGTGGCAGAAAACAAAGCAGGAAACACAGCGGAAAGCTTTTTGAGTCACGGCTCACTGGTTAAGCTTGGTGGGATTGAGTTCTGAGGACGATTGAGTCATTCTCCATATGCTGCTTGTTTTTTTTTGCGAATGCGTCAGCGGCACTAGAGCACAGACAATTACTTTTGATTTCCTCAAAAGCCACCCCATGGCTTCCCGAGTTTGTGGCTCATAGCAGATCGGTCTCTGACTTAGTTGGGTAGGATCTTGATAAGGAACATCTCCATCAGACAATAGTGATTTCGTGGACTGTTGAAATTGAGACAACATATTTCAAGACAGGGAATCTGAAACCCAATTGGTAAATCCCTTTTAATGCTAGTTCAAATTAAGTCAACAACAAACAAAACAAGGTTCAAATTGTCAGCTTTCAAGCTGGGTTTTTTCTGCATTGATCAAATTTTTATTATGATTAGGATGTTTATTGTTTAGATTAACCTTGAAATTCATGGCAATTGAAGAATAATTCAAAGATTTCTTTGGATTAAAAACACATTTTTCAAAAGTCTGAAGATCATTTAGGAGGAACTAGGGCAGAAGTGGGTTGTGGGGTACGAGATATTACTTAAAGGTGGTTAGAAGAATGTTCAAAAATGATGTCAGAACCCAAAATAATTGGGATTTGCATTTCTGAAAGGAAATGATAGTCAATAATTTTGTAGTTACTCTTTCTGTTGTCTTTCTAGTGTAAGCAAACCCTAAAATATTCTTTTTAACTTCAAGACTTAATAACAATTTTGGCTACAGTGCAAAGAAATACAACAACAGCTGTAGGTGGAAAAAAAAACGTTGTCGAAACTAAACTCAAACACAACTAGAAAAGCAGTAAGATAGCCTCAGCCATGGGTCAAATTCAACACAAAAAAAACAAAACTCACAATCAAATAAGAAACACAATCCTATGATTAAGAGAATATGGTAATATAATATATTATCCAAGTTGTCAAAAGCCTATTTAATCTTTTAAAAAGTAGAAAATAGCAACTTAAACTGACAGGCTTTATGTGCTGACTGTGTGTCCAAGAAGGATAGTGGGAGCCGAAGTATTGTGTTGGTAGTTTTATAAACATGTGTAACGAGGTAGTTATGGAAGCTAAATGTAAACCAAAAAATATTCAGGACTAAGTGTAACGGTCAAGAAGACAAGCTAGTTGCTGGTGTGAACCCGTCGTGCAACTAGTTTCTACACTTCTCTGGGAAGGGGTTTTTAAAAAGCCGTTTCAAAGGCATTCGACTAGAAATTAAACGTGTTTTGTTGTCGTTTAAATGCAGTAATTGGAGGCTAATCCAAAAAAACAGCCAGCAATAGTACTCAATATTGGAGCATGGCTTTCAACCAAGTTTTTTTTGGAGGAGGGAGTGCAGTGTAAAAAAAAAAGAGGGTTTGTTTCAATGATGTCCCCCTTCTTTCTCGTAAACACTGCTTCCTGGGGAAGAGCAGATGGCTAAGCTGAGCTCGCCACCTGCAGGCTGCTGCTGGGACACCACGGGGTTCTCTGTGGACGCCGCAAACCCTGGCAGCACTCGGGGAGCAGCTTTCTGTCTCCACGCTGGCCCTCTTTGACATTCAACCCCGGTTCGACGTAAGCAATGCAATAAACCAAGCGAAGAATGTGCCATGTCATCAAACGTGTATGTTTAGAGAATGTGCCATATCTCTTCACACATTTTTTTAATACTCTCCCTGTGTTTATTTTGTGTTGTTTAAACATGTATTATACATCGAAAATGTTTTATGGATTTGTGATTTGTTCTGCCAGACTAAGTCTCGAGTCAACTAGACGCTTGTGTTCAGTCCAGCTCAGCTTTCGAGGGTTATCTTAAAATCCTCTTTATTCCTCATCTCCCAAAGCACAGCAAGACATCTCTGGCCACGAGCGGAGTCGTCGGTCTAACTGAGAACATGAATGTGGATGAGCGGAGGTGGTTCGCCGCGGAGCTGCACACAAGCGTCTGGGGGTGTTTAAAGACGTTTTGTACTACTGGGGTGGGACAGGGGGGTTGGGGGGGGGGGGGGATCCCCCGCGTTGTTTGGATACACCTCGCAAAACCATGTTCATATCATATCTTCTTTATAAGAAGACGACTCAAATGCACCTTTGCTGACAACAGTTCCTTTCAAGTGGCTGAGCTTTTTTTTAAGGCTCCCAGGACTGGTACACAAACAAACTCGAAAAGAGGGAATGCTTTTTTTTTTTTGACTCCGCAGGGAGACGGGACTAGAGCTTCCTCCTTTTTTTTTCTCGTGGTTGTGCAGCCTTAACATGCAATTTTATTAGCTAATGAACGGGTCAAGGATTGCCGAACGGCTGCTGAGGGGGTAACTATAGTGCACTGAGAAATGGATTTATTTATAATTTTGATAACAGCAGCTTATTTTTGTGGATGCTTTAGCACTTCTTACGTTGCGAGAGCATAATGTTGATGATGTTCACAAGTTCTGATACATTTGTCTCAATGTGCTTGTGCAAGTAGTTCTATTTTTTACCAATAAAACTATTTTGTGAAATGCCTGCTGGTTGGACTCTCCATGCTTGTGTGTGTGTTTGTGTGTGTGTGTTAAGTAACAAGATAGCATTGGTCCTCTTGCCAAAGCTACAGATTGCAGGATGGCGGGGGCTCTGATGCGAGTAGGCAGCACTCAGAGACAAAAGCACCACCAATCCAAGTAAAATAAGCATCAATAAAACATACAGGAGAGCAAATGGGTTTTAAAAAGAGGATTTTTTTGTTGTAGTACAAGATCCCTAAGTCCCGTCGCTGACACTGCAGTACAAGCTGATGAATGAGACTTTGCTTTCTCTGTCCAAAGATTGCTGTCATGCTCTTTTTTTAATACATGTTTCTGGTGCCTAAGAAAACATTAATGTCCCAGCTACTTTGGGTGGGAGGCAGAGGAGAACCGTGAGAGAAGATAAGTCCTCAAGAGGACATATACAGTAGACCAGAAATGCCCTTACAATCACATCTACGGACGCTTAATGGGTTAGATCATCACACATTTTCCACTTAACCTAATGTCGACTAAGGGTTGGGATTATTTTCAGAGTAATCCGTTCCTAGACAAAAATGTATGTCCATTTTAATGTAGCGACTGATGCTCAGTTGTCTTCGTCTTCGTCCAAAAAGACACATAAAAACATCCAAATACCGCCATACTGTTCGTCTGTAAAGTTCTTGTATTAAAGCCTCAACGCTGCTAAGGCCAACATTCTACAAAGACAGGAAGTACCTTGTGCGCTTTCATTCTACTGTCTACACTGAGATTCACAATTTGTCGATTCACTGGGATCCGTTTATCTTTTCTCCAATATAGTCTTACTTAAATTGTTAAGTGTCCTGAGATAACTTTATTATGATAGGACACTTTAAATAATATTGAATTGAACTGAAAGTGCTCAAGATATTTACCCAGACTACTTCCTGTCTGTGCAGGATGTTGGCAACACAAAGGTACTTAGATTTTTTTTAAGTGAGTAATTTTGTACGGTGATGAAGAAAACTGAGCTCCATTCACTACATTAAAATAAACATATTTTTTACCTACAACTCTTAAAAAGGAAACAATTATTTTGAAAATAATCCTAACCCTTAGTCGACACAAGGGAGAGTAGAAAATGAGTGATTTTTTTAGGTATACTATCACTTTAACCCATCAATAGACCAGGGCAGTCAATCAAGGAGTCTGGACTTCCTTCTCAAAAAAAAACAAACCCAAACAACTTTATAAGAAGTCATTTCAATCGAATCGCCAGTTGAGTCACATAATCCCAGGAGGTTTTCCAAGACATATCGGAATGAAAAACAACATAGCGCCACTGCTTTCAAGTCCATGTGCATAGAATCACGGCAGCATAAACACCAGTGTGCGTGCTGAACTCATTACACTGAGCTAAATCTGGAAGATGCAGGAATCTTGCAGATGCGAGGATGGGATTGCCAAAGAGAGACTCAAGTTAGATTTATAGCTTATGGGCTACTGTGTTCACGCTAGGATGTACTTCTGTTGACGGATGTATCGGGAAATAATTTGCAAATACGCAGAAAGTTGGAAAGAACTTGAACCAAATGGAAAATAAAGTAGAAAGATTTAAGAGTAAAAGGCCATCTCCGAAATTAATCTCATTGGAGCCTAGTTCCGGTATAATACGCTTAACTATTTCTGTTAAGCGTATTCATTTAATGACTCTTTTAGTGGGTAATGGAGACGTTATTAAAACATTAATGATGATAATGTAAAAAGCAATACGAGGGTACAAAAGTATTGCTTTAATGGTGGCTCTAAAATATTGGAAGGTAAATAACACTTACACACTTTTTAAGAATAGGACAGCTAATGTTTGTGATTTTTGGGTGACCTTTTCTGACTGCACCCTGTATCACCTTAAAAAGACAGCAGCAGAAATACTTGTCAAAAACTATTTCACAGCTTCTTTGACTGCAGCTGTGTCTTTCTTGAATGACTCACTTTTTTTTTCTTTTTTTTTTTTTTAAATCGACAACCTTTGTCCTCAAACCCCTCATTTCTAACCATAAACTTGTTGGAGAGTCAATAAAATACCTAATCCTAATGTCAACAGATCCTAAAAGGATGCCGAGACTGTTGTCTACTGCTTCGCCTAAACTACTAAGTCGGCATTTGAAGTTTTATGAAACAAAACATTAACCTTAATTTAACTTAAGAGGGAAACAGACGGTATATCAAGTGATAGGAGTAGGTAAGATACGAAACCTCAAGTCGACTCGGTAAAAATACATGAATACAATAAAATGATCTCAAGTTTGTGGTCAAAATGTTCCCTTTTTATTGATAACGAGGCTTTTCTAAATGCTCCTTTAAACATTCACAGGTAGACCCTGAAGATTTTCTAGGCTATAGCAAGTTAAAGTTCACATGGGGAACTGCAAGTATGAAACATTAGTCTTTCAAAGTAGTCACAAATGTACACCAGAAATCAAGTAATTACGTATATAGTACACAGCCAACTTAGATACCCTTAATTCCATGCTGGTACTGTTCATCACTGCTTCTTCTTTGGATCATCTATGACGCAAAAACTAAGCTACTTTGGTTTCCTACCCAGGTCCATGTTCTTAGACTTCGAGGCCTACAGCAAGCGATCATTTGCGAATAGTATAAGCAATGTAAATGTTTGGGTGTTTCATCATAGCCAATGAAGTAAAGTCCACCTGCTATCCATACAACAAAACTCAACTGAAGTCATATATGTGAGGAAAAGAAGAAACTAGTTCAAGTAAGTTCCCAGACTCTCCTGAACATGGACCGTTTCTCTAAAGTTTTGGTACTGTACGTGTACTCCCCCGTGTTGGTTTTTCCCCTTATCTTATTAATCCGCTTCTTTCTACTTTCTAAGAGAATATGGCTTCTCATTACGGCTGATTGGAGCCAAGATTCAGGGTGTACTTCCCTGAAACAAACATGGATTATTCAAGGATTTCTCCCCCGCTCCCCTCTCTTATGCAACAGGACAGCAGATCAAATAGCTACCCTTCTCTTCGGGGGGAAGCTAATAAGATCTGTTCTTCAGTGTGTTTAACCTACATTTTCCCCCCATCAAAGACTCTCACCCCAAGTTGCTACGATGACATATCGGGATTGTTGGCCAGGACGTACGAGGGATGGGTCAATTCCAGGTAAGGTTTAACCAAGCATCCACCACAGCATGACCTTCCTGATCAGAAAACAACCTTTTCCCAAAGCCCAAAAGAAAGAGACAATGAGGCGACGCGTGCCTACAAGGATTAATTCTCCCCACCTGTCATCCTGGCAGGCGAAAAAAAAAGAGTGAGACGGATTACGAAACAGGTCACCGAATCTCCATTAACTCTCGCCCCACTTTGCTCCAAATACAGCGGGTGCCCAAATTGCCCTCATGTGTCACGGTGCCTAATGTGCCGCTCTTTGTTTTGGACAGCAGTTATGCTCATGAAGAATCATGCCGGAGCAGTAATGTGCTCGTCAAAATCCACGCCGAGAATGACCTTCCTTTGTTGTAGCCGCTCGGCTTCGGGCCGGGGAATAATGGCCAACAACCTTGGTGGGGCGGTAAACTGCTGAGAACGGCAGTAAAATCTATGGTGATGGCGCGAGAGGAGCTTGTGGGAAAACAATACAGGCTGACAGTTCAAAGGGAGGCCGTTTAATATTTCAGATTTGTGCACGGAGGAAAGACGGTCGCCGCTGAGGAGTTCGGTAGAATGAAAAGGTGAGGAGAGGCTAAGTGGTTGAAGATACATCGTTTTGAAACGGATAGTTATTATCATTTAAATACCAGTGGAGGATGTATTATTACAGAAACACGGCACAACTCAATGGAAGCTTAGTGGGCAATAGAAGAATAAATAAAATAATAATTTGTCAATTGGATTTATGAAGGTGTAAAGACAGAATGAGCAGCAATGAATGGATTAAATACATAAAACAAGACAGTATCCATTCAGGAGTTAAAAGTCAGACCCACTGCTTAAAGATGGAAAGCCTTCTGAAACGAACGGTTCACCAAAGACGATCTTTGCGACAACTTTGGCCCATTTTAATCCACATGTAAACCAGTGCAAGGTCTTGAGGAGGCAACATCGTCACAAACCCCCTAGAACACACCTAGGCGAAGTGAGGCCCAGGGGCCACATTTGGCCCTTTGACTGTATTCATGCGGCCCTCAAGATTAGAACATAGACATTCTTTCCGACAGAATATTTGAGATTATTATTGTATTAACTCTAAATATATTTTTCGTTTCTGATTATTTATTTTTTACTTTTATTAACATTTCTTGCCCATCGAAACTATTGACATCATATTTAGAGGAAAAAGTTATTTTCCCATCAGTTTCCTTTACATGAAAGGATTAAAAAAGTGTTTTGATATAGCCAGGTTTATTCTATGCTGATACTTCTTTCTTTCCTATTCTTACTTGCTTCAAAGTTATTCTGTCATATTTAAGCTCTTCGCTCCTCTCCTTTGGATTGACGGCCCCTCACAACAGTCACAGTATATGATGTGGCCCCAGAGGAAATTTAATTGCCCACCCCTGCCCTAGAAGGAACAGCAACAGACCAAACTAGCACTGCACTATCCAGCGTACATCAACAGGTTTCCCTTGAATCCCTCTCATTACGACTCTCTATGCCATCACAGACTTTGAGCGAGATGTGTGCGTTGAGTAAGCCACGAGGATTAAATTGACCAATTCAATCGCCGCTTGGATTACGATCGAGCTATCAACACTTAATCCAGATTGCATCAGTAAACCCTTCATAGGAATCAGACCGCATCTTAAAGACCCCTGTAAAGATTCCTTGGATTACTTCATCGTATGCATTCAATCAAACTTTTTTTAATTACAATGTACAGGATTGACTTAAGGCTTATGTATTTCTTGGGGTCAACATGGAGTTGTCCAATAATTAAACTCGATCTAATCTTCTAATTAATTAGTATCTTTTCGCTCTAATAACGGCTTGAAACAGAACATCCTTTGAAAAAGCAGCTTCACATGTCAAGACGGCGAACATCACAAGTACTTTAGCTTAGAAAACTACAAAGCTGGGAATAATATTGCCACAAGCCAGTGATGGATTGGAGATTTATCAGAAGTAATGCTAGAGGAGGTTGAAAAGTTTTTCTTAGAATTTGCTCTAAAAACAAGCTCAAAAAGTGGACTGTCAATAAACGGATAAACACGTGGTCCTTATTTGTCTATAAGAATCCTTTGACATTGACCTAGGACTCCCCAAATTGTCCATTTATCCGACAGATGAAACTATCTTAATGACGAGATATGATATTGGTACATTTTTGTTCAGTGTAGTGTGGTTTCATGGTAATGTATAATTTGTCTTGGTAAAAACTAACCGATATCAACTTAAATAAATTAGGACATGGACCAAGGGGCGACATCCGTTATGTCCAATGTTGAAGTACATCAAGGCCCTCGCCGTTCATTGCAGAAATACTAGAATTCACGTACACACCCATCCAAAAAACTTTACATATATACTGTACAGGCTAGTTAAAAAAAAAAAGCCTTTGGCTTTCCTTTTTATACATGCATCAGTTTATCAGTTTTATTGAATTTGCACAATAAGGTGCGTGGATAACTTGGACAAGTAAACGTTTATTAGCCTCTTAACTGGAGTTAGACTAACTATGAAGATTGCATTTCCAAGATTGGCTTCAAAACCAGGGTTCAGTAAAAGACTGATGAAGTCACAGATACTATATCCATATTAGAACGGTCTATGATCCGGTCTGTTGTCAATCCATCTGCCTTTTTTTTGGCAACTGTTTTTTTTTCCCCAGGAAATTTTAATGAAATGATTGAAAACTATAATCTGATTACACCGTAGCCATTAGTGCCACTGTTGGCGACTTTCATTTCTCTCCATGATCTGCCAGTCAGATATAAAAAGCAATACGATTTACCAAAAAGAAAAGATTGTGTTTCAGATAAACTTCCCACGACCTAAAATGACCAAGAAAAAGCTGTTTTTTTCCCCTCATTCAAACAACCTCCCGAGAGAAAACTACAGTATATTCACATGTTTTTTATCTTTCATTCCAGCACAAGAGTCAGTTGCTTGCAGACAACCTTGGAAAGGAAAGGACAAACATTTTCTTTTGAAAATACCAACAGCACCTAACATTTCAGTATTGATCCTCGCCGTGTTATCGCACGGCGAGAGTAAACAAGTCGTAGAAATTGCTTACTGAAATATTCTTATGACCTGAAGGCTGTTATTCTCACCTGCTCGCACCACTTGCTCACCAGCCCGAAACAAAGCTGAATATGCGAAACAACGAGCGCTGACTCCGAGCAAACCCTGGCAGAGTTGCGTGTCGGAGGCGGGGCCATACGTCTCTGGAGATGTACGCCAGCCAACACTGCATTTTGTTTGGGGAGGAGAATATTTTAAGGATTTTCATTGTCTCCGGTCTGTGATATATCGAGATCGAGCCCTCCGGCGTTTGCTGTGCCAGCGAGAGAGTCGTTGAAATAACTTTTCCCCGATACTCCTGATGCCACGCTTGACCCCGTTTTACAAGAGAGTAGCGGGGCGCTGATGAATTGTGCGCCCAGACTCGGAGGTGAAGAAAGAGTTGCAGTCGGTGCTTTCAATCTTACCGCTCATGCGAGAGCACTTCGGGTCACAGCCGAGCTATTCGTCACTGGACTGAGGCCGGGGTCACGTTCGCCACCGAAAACACCACCATGAATCCAAAAACGGGAGTCAAATTATTTACAGAAAACAGCCTTTTTGAGGCAATTAAAAAGTGAAACATTGGTTATTAAACGTGTGCCAAACTCTGTTGGACGTTAATGGGTGTTCTATGCAGCAGAATGGAATTTAATTTAGACGCTGCTCCGCTGGCCTGCGGTCTTGGCTGTCAACAAGAGGAACATCTGTAGGGCTCTCCTCCTGTGAGGCAGTTCGGCGGCGGCTTTCGACTGATGCTGCCATTACTCAGAGAGCGCCGACCAACGGGGCCAGACAACCATCTGCTGGAAATTCGCCGCAGTCTCCTCGCGGATCCGTCTCTGTCAGGAGATCGTGGCACACTTTCCATGTTTCGCGTGGCTTTGGCGTGTTCGGGGGTCGTAATTAAAGCCCATTTTCCTTCACATGTTAGTAGAGCGATCTTCATTGTGGTCCAAAAAAAACCCCCAAACACAAGCGTCTTGAAGTCAGTCAGGATTTCTTTTCTAATTCCTTAATGTGTTTAAATTGGTAGCTGAGTGGTCGTAATGCAAACAATCGCGGGCAGGGAACGAAGCGCGCATAAATGTTTGATAAACATTTTTTGAAGAACCACTTAATTTCTGTCCTTCCCTTCTCGCGGGCTGCCAAAGCAAATCTACTTATTTGTATACACTCGGCAACACAAGATGCCGGCGGAGAAATCATATTTGCCTCATTAGCATTTTTTTGTCTGGGTAGACAATGCGGCATGACTCAGTCTTATTGTGCCCACACAGCCTGTGGTTGGAGTGGTGCAAAAAAATAAATACGCCGCGGACTTACACCACATATGAATCGGTTTTATCCAATCAAAATAAAGTATTTTTCTTTTACTTAACCCCATCAATATTTGTTATATATAAATATCAAGAAATATTAAAGAACATTTATTTGGTGATGTATATATATGGTGTATAATTATAGAACCAATAGAAAAGTATTGATGTCAGGCAGGCTTGTTTTTTATTTGGCTATAGTTATGTTACTCCTACAATCTGTCAAATTGCACGTGGTCATAATAAAAGATAAATCTACAGGGGGCGCCGTGTCGAGCTTAAAGGAGATGCGAGTTGCTCCAGGGCCAAGGTGGATGGAAAAGGGATTCTAAATCGGATGTGAGATGTTAAACAAGAAAAAACCCTAGCAATATGTCACGATAAATAAACACCTTTTTTAGCATTTGAAAACCCATTGGTATCATTAAAAGGCTAATTAAAATGAGCTCAATTGGACAGAAAAAACACAGTAAAACGAAAAGATAGTTAGTTCCATAGAAAGATTGTGATGGACATGGAGGAAACAACATTGTGACATTATCTCAATTTCTTTTAATCTGTTCACCCGATTTATTTTATTTATATAACAGACACTAATCAGCACGTTGCCTCCTTGGCAGAGGTAATAAGGTAAAAAAGTAAAACTAAGGTAAGGTAAAACTTTATTGATCCCTCAGGATTTTTTTTTTCCAGTAGCCAATACATACAGCAATTTTTTTATATATATAAAAAAAAAAAAAAATCAAAATAAAATAAGAACAAGAGAAATAAAGAGAAAGAACACAATTACAGAATCTAAGTCAAAAGATAAAGAACATAGATAAAAGAAAAACACCAAAGACAAAGGATACAAAGACTAACATAGAACAGAACATCCAGATACTTTTACTCCACTCCTGCCCCCGAACTCAGAATTGTACAATTTAATAGCCCGAGGAATGAATGAGTCCCTGAGTCTATTAGTGTTGCACCTGTGAAGGAGCATTCGTGCACTCATTCTGCTTCTCTGCTCACTGATGACAGTGTTCAGAGGATGACTGTCATCATCCATGATGGACAGTAGTTTGTTCAGTGATCTTCTCTCAGCAACTGTCACCAGTGAGTCCAGCTTCATTCCAACCACAGAGCCAGCCCTTCTGATCAACCTGTCCAACCTGTTGACTCTCCTCTTGGACACAATAAATCCTCATATTGATAAATTAGAAATCAATAAAACCCCAAAAACGTTAATTGACCATGTTAAAGCAACAATATGTAACTTTTTTTTTATTATTATTATTGTTTTCCTTTATTAAATTACCTGTAATGATTGGTTTCACTTTTAACCATCATGAGTCATCTAGCATAATTATTCCGCTTTTTTTTTTTGCGATATATTTCAGTTCAAGTATTTTGACCAATAAACACACTATACAGTTTTTTAATTGATTTGTTTTAATGTGAGAAACTCAAAGTGAAATATTCAGATTCAGACTCCGTTTATTCCCAGTGTTGTAAAATAAAAATGATATTAACTAAATATGTATAATAAGCATTCAATTAAACAATTAGTTCCATAATTAAGTTATGTTTCATTAATTAAAAGGGTTTTTAAATCTAGAAATAATCCGATTGACCCTCTGACATCCAAGGTAGAGAGAATTATAAGATTATAACTGAATTGAGGGGAACATTAAGGGGGCAAACGGGGACTTCAAGATACAAAAAAAATGAAATATTTGCCTCTCAAATCTGACTACGTTATGAGATCCTTAACTTTGATTGAGATTTTTTCCTCGTCCACTTCATCACCTGGTACTTATCTCCTCGTCCTCGTCCAATCACTCTCTCCAGCTGAAGGAGTGCGAGAAGAGCAGGTCGCCCGTGATGGAGCATCGACGGCACGACTTAAAGAGCTGCCGGTGATGGACAGATGTTAGATGTAATTACATTTTTTGCTGAAGAAAAGAGAGATAATGCTTCAAGAGAGAACTGGCTTGTTGCTATGTTAAAGAGGAAGAAGGGTGCGATGAGTGGATGCATTGAAGAAGAAGAAGGTGGTCCCTCCTCGGCCCATGACCGGAATATAAATCAGCCATGCATACAATTACTCGTGCTGCTTTTTTTTTCTAAAGATGAGTGACGGAGTCGTAGTGAACATCAGAACCAATAAGCCAAAAGGAGGCAGCAGGTGTGAGCTGCAGCAGGACATGGCGAGGGCTTGCGGAGCCTGGGGGTCCGGAAGGATGGGGGGGGGGGGGACACGCATCATGAAAGCCTCGCTCCTTCAAGGACATCCACAGTCACTCAATGTGACACCGGAGACGGTGCGATCCAGGGGGGGGCGAGGAGAGAACAAGACGGGCAGATAAAACGGGGCCCGATAACAGCCCATCAAGCCCACCCTTCGCGTCGATATCACCCCCCCGACGGCTGCTAACGCAAAATGGATCCAACACTTCCTCTCGTTATTAGCCGGCGCCGACCATCACCTGCGGGTTCTTCGCGTCAACCCCACCTTCTCAGGCCTTCACACGTGAGAAGGTTTTAGGAGGTGCTCGAGGAAACGGTCGACGACCACATTATTCATCCTTCTTAGATAAACTTCACGAATGGTTGGGAATCGGGGGAAATATGCGATGGGTCCCGAGCCGACCTCGACCGTGGATGAGTCGAAAAAAAGAAGAAGAGGGGAGCCGACCCCCAACCCCCTCGGGACCAAACGTGACAAGACACAAAAAAGCGCCGAGTCACAGTTGTCGATTCTTCTTAATTAACGCGTGATCCCGGGAGCGCCACTGGGAGCGAGACAATACCAGCAATTACAGCGAAGCAGTGATTTATTGGTTATTGGGATCGTGGCGCTTACACTTAGTCGTGCATGGTAATTGCCAATTATGGTTTTTGATTCATTAGATCAACGATTGACCTTGAATGAGCTCCAAGGATAGGCGAAGAACAGATTGCAGCCAGGGTGGCCGAGTAACTAATAATGTGAGTAAATATATTTGGGAAACTCATAATATTAATTAACCGCTTTCTTTGTTTCACTTATACATTTGCATATGATGCAACTGTGAAATCTTACAGTTTAAATATATTAAGTGAAACTTTTAAATAACATACAAACAGACCCGGATCTAAATCTAAGGGCTCAAAATGAACGCCACGAACCGATCTAATGTCTCATTTTAGTTACTATAGTCTTAATAAAAAGGCTCAATATTGTCGGCTCGGTTTGAAACCAAATGATAAGTCTGTAGCTCAAATATTAAGTAAGTTAAAGACCTTCAAGTGTCACAACTCTTAGCGTTTTTTACCTACTTTTAGGCCTTAGCAGCTTCCGCTTCATTTTTCGGAATCTATCGCATTCGGTAGAAAAATGTTGCACCCTTTTAAATCCATGCAAGTATGTTAAAAGTACGATAAAATATTAATTAAGAAATGACATTCTTTTGTGTTGTTCATATAAAATACTTGCCGTTCTTTTAAAAGTTCTTGTAAGATTTACCCCGAGGGTTTGCGTGGCATGTTAGCCTTTTAGCTTCTACTACAAACAAGCTTAAATATATAAAATTGTTCAGTTTTAGGTTTTAGGTTTCGTAAAGACGATTCCAGTGATACAAGTATCATTTTACTGTGATAAATATTAACTATGTTATGAACCATTATAACCTGTGAAAATGCACTAATTTATGGTCAACCTCAATACTAGGTCAATGAGGGGTCAATATTGTAGGTGTGACCTTTTTGTGTAACCCTGACTTTCAAAATGTCATAACTTGCTCAATATTTACTCAAATTTAAAAAGATTGGTATCATTGGAAAGCATGCACGCTTTCCAAATCATTTTCAATCAATGAATTAACATTCAAGTAAAAATGGCTCAAAAATAATGCATAGAAAGAGCAAGAGTTTTTGAACAAACACACCATAAGTTGTTTAAATATTTATACTGTATATTTAATCAACTTGTACTTGATATACCTGTATACATGTACATACGATGTGCAAATTGATCAATTTTAAAGATATTTGGCAGTCTCACAGATGAATATATAATTTACAATATAATGGGGGTTCCAATTTTGATTTATTGTAAGATGTTTTGCGAGAGAGTTTTGTTGATTGAAAAATGTTGTCGACATGAGGGTGAATTTTGAGTGAACTATCCCTTATACATACAGTTTATATTATTATAAAAGATGAATGATATCACACTATTACAATAATTACACATGATGCAACAAGAAAGGAAACAAAAAGTCAAACATAATAAGATGGTTATTTTATTAAATGTTTTTTTTGAGCAGGCCCATGGACAACTGGCAACTCTGATGCAATTTAACACCGACATTATACTGACGGAAGGCAACTTTGAGTCTCTTATAATTGACCAAATGTACTAGAAAATGACTTTTACTTCAGTTTTACGATCACATTTCAATCCTAAAGCATTGTTTTTTGGAACCGTAAGCATCAAAAGTATTGGATACAACCTGTAGTACTACTGTTAACTGAATTTTAAGTTATTTTCTTAAGGCCTTTCCTTCGAGTCCGAGGTCCACATCCTCGCATGTCACAACCTCAATCCCATTTCACCGTTGAAGTCGGCGTGTAAATCAGGGCGGACGTTTTTATTGTCTCGGCCGTTTTGCCTAATAACATTGACGCGCGCGAGCAAACAATGCTGAGCGAGCGGGCGCTTAATAAGTTACCTCAATAAAAGCGGAACGTGGCGACTTAATAAAGTCTGATTTATGTAGGACAGCAGCTGCAGGAGGTCTGCTCATCAAACCGTCATCACTTCGATATCAACCCAGAGGCGGACGAACATCGACGCATCTGCCCCTGTGTTTGTACACAAGCTACATACAAAATCCACATGAAAGCATGTGTCTGCGATTTACGGCGCCGTTCGGCACGCTCGGGTCCATTAAGAAACAGTTTTGACGTGAAGAAATACAACAAGGAGAAGCGGCGAGTGGCAGCTGAGTGTGATGAAATAATCATTGGGAGAAGCTCTCTTCTGAGAGAATGAACAATCATCTCTGGTCCCATTCACTCTGCCGCGTTTTACACCACACAGCCAATTAAATATTTACCTAGCGTGGCTCTCTTAAAGAGGCACTTCCGACGCGGCGACAGTCCATCTGACGTCGTCGTAGCACCTATCCATTAATTTGGGAACGAAAGGAACATGGTTTCATTTGTCCTGGGATGTAAGCGAGCTCCAGAGTTACGTCGGGAAGAAAAAAAAAAAAACCACTCGGCTCGGCTGTCCATTAGTCCGCGCAGACATTTTCAAAATTTTAACAGCGCTTTTAAAACTTTAATGCACCCGAAGAAAGTTATAAAACCGAACCAGGGATGGGAATGACTCACGATATTATGCTCAGCTGACAGCATTGATAACGTCCTGAGAACGCAGCCATTTTGAGAGATGTTGATGGTCTATACATGACTATTTTTGTCTGATTTAACAACAAAAACACTCAAAATAGAGATACATTCTCGATACCCTCTAAGGAACTTGAGACTAGCTCACAATAGAAAGAGAATGTGGATGTATTGTTTGGCGATATATTACGATTGGAAAATTATATTTTATCCATAACCTTAGTTTATAACTCAATAAAATGTGCAAAGTAAAATAATTCTGATTTTTTGAATAAAATATCATGCAAATATTCACACTGTTCATTTTTGGGTTGCTATTACATGTCCGGCCACTAGATGGCAGCAGTCACTTTCTCCTCCACAGCTATAGCGACATTAAAATCCAATGACTGAGGACAAGAGGATACAGACAGCTCCAGAAGCTTTTAAAGCTGATGTTAGGACATATTTTGGTTCCAAAACATATGAAAGCAGTTACGACTTCATCGAGAGTCATGTGGTCTGTAAATTATGCAACACCAGAGTCAAGTACTCAACAATACTACAAATATATCCTTGTAACTACAGTATAACAATATATTGTATCATTGCCATATTCCTGCAAATACACAACGAAAATAACCCAGTTACTTAGGGTGAGAGGCGCAGGACAGCTTGAACTAGTTGCTAACCCCCTTCAGGACATGTATAGATGAAGAAACATTCATGTATACAACCAAATATAAGGACCATTTAGAATCAGAAATTACTATGAATGTTTTTTGGTGTGTGGGAGGAAACCAGAGTTCAAACAGGAAGGACTCCAGAAAAGATCCTGGTTCACTCTTGGACTCTTCATGGAAGAATCTACCACCATTGTGTGACCATTAGATTTAAAAATGGTTTGTGATCCATGTCATAAAAAGTATTAGCTACTACCATCTTTCTTGCATTAGGACAGACTCCAGGGCTTCCAAATAGTAAATAAAATCTAGCTCATCTTATCTTTTCTTAAAAGCACAACTTTCTTATTGGAAAATGCACATGAACCATTTTTCGGCCAGAAGTATACATTAAAAATCACCCGTTTTTGGGATTACAAAACAAATGTATTGTTTTAATTCAATTCTTTATCATAACAATAAATTCTATTTTGGTCCTTTCGGTCAGACCAATACTCTTTATGTAACAGATTTTTTAAGGATATCAAGTCCAAAATTCTGCCAAGGGTGGAAAATTAAAACTAAAAAAAAAAAGCTAAACTTGTTCTGCCTTAAGATATTTCACCATATAACCTAAATGTGTGCCATTACATTCACCAATAAAAGATAAGTTCACAGTTCTAGTTTGAAGCATTTCACCTGTAACGTGATACTTGCCAAAAGCCAAATTTTCAAAGTGTACCAAGCTGTTTATCTCAAACATCTACAGCCACAGCCAAAAATGCAACTTCAAAAGTCAAAGAAATAGACAAAGGAAGTCCATTATGAAATGACCAGCAAACTTAACTTAAACATAATTAAGAAAGATGTAGCTACACTTGTTCTTCCTTGCAAAATGTCCCCGTTTCTAAACAGAAACAAAACCCTTCACAGACATAGCGGTGGATGCTGCTGGGGTATATTGATGCACAATTCAAACGTTTGTTAATAAAACACCATTTTAAAATGAATAATTATCTTTCGTCTTCTCATGTCGATAAACTCAGTTTGATCACGGTCCATTATGCCCCCTGAAAAAAAAAGGAAAAAAGAGAGCAGACCCTCATTACAAGGCCGAGTGCGACGGCGCCACATCACAAATACCCCGCAGGCATCATTACAGACCAGAGACGGAGCGAAGACGACACTGATTCAACTCGGCCCTAATGAAGCCTCGCAGCGAGAGAGCGAGCGCGAGGGTGCCATGAGTGATGGCGACGTGACGAGGGGCGGCTCGGGACGGGAGCAGATGAGGAACACCCGGATTAGAAGATGTGAAGAGGTCCCCACCCCCGGTGGATCGGAGGGAAACGGTGAAATAATCATGTGTCCCTCTGCTGGCGCTGAGCTAACAGATGCACTTTGAAAGCTAAAAAACCAAGGCCTGAACTCTTACTTATTCATGACTTCATCAAACGTTTCAAGAGGAAAAGCAAATAGGAAGAGACGGTGAGCGACAATCCCAACATGATCCCACTTCTCTATCCTTCCACTTATAATTGCCAGCCTTCCCTGCATCTGGACTCGTCCTACCTTTGGTTGGGGCACGAAGGCCTGGCCTGGGATGATGAAACGATTGCGGACGGTGCAGAGATACTGCGACATGATGGACAGACGGCTCCTTTGTTTGCTTCCAGTGCTCGCCGTCAACCGCTTAAATGGGAACGACAACAAAACACAGATGAGTATTTATCGGCGCATACCACGGAGATCAAGGTCATGACATGTTTCTTCTTGTATCTGTGCTACAGGATATAGTTCGTTCAGACAAGTTGGTTCCTAGTAACCTAGCTCTACATGCACTTAAAAGGTAAGGTAGTAGATTTGGTTTGATGAATTATATTGATTGAAATTCCATTGGATCTTGAAAGATTAAAGGAGCATCCTCACAACGTTCTGGAGAACATCTACCCCACCTTTGCACATGAGGTAAATCTTTTTCACGTCTGTGTCCAAAGATCTACATCACAAAATTCCCACTTCCTAAAAGTTTTGGGGAGAAGAAATTCCTTAAAAATCCACCATAAAAGGATAGTCTACTCACACTAATGCCGACTAATGCTAGGGATTATTTTCAGAGTAATATGCTACTTTTTAAAGCAAAATCTATCATTTTAACGTAGTATCTCCTGATAAAACAAGCTTAAAATTAAGCCTTGTTTAATTTTTTTCGGAACAATACATAATGAGGCTTCAATACAAACTGGACGTTATAGATGAGCAGTATAGAGGAATTTGGACGTTTTTAAGTATGTTTTTGGACCAAGATGAAGACAACTGAGCTCCGGTCACTACATTAAAATTGACATACATTTTTGCTTAGAACTCTAAAAAAAACAGATCACTCTGAAAATAATCCCAAACTTCAGTCGACATGAGGGCGAGTAGAAAATAAGTGAAGTTTGAACTTTGGGTGATCCATCAATTTCAATTGTCACAGGCAAACGGGCAGCTTCCCAAATCCTACCCGCGTTAACAAAAATGAATCCTGACAAGAATTCACGCACCTCTGCGATCTCTCTCTGAAAAGTGAGCGTGAGTTGAGTGCGCCCAAAACTGAACGGCCCGGTTCTGTTGGCCATGCACTCCAGCCACTGGATGATGAGCGGGGTCGACACGCTGAAGGGAAGGTTCCCGATGATGTGGAGATTGGGTGGATCTGGGAGGACACATTTTCAGTACTTTGCGGGAAAAAAAAAAACGCTTTTGTATAATTGAGCAGACTTTAAATATGCCGCCATCTAAAGCAAAATGGGAACAGCCATCTAAATGTTTTATCAGAAAGAAATCTTAACTTAATATGTGATGGCTTCTTAAAACATCAACAGTTATTCCCTGGACCAAAACAATGGAATGTATTCTATGTCATAGAACCAAAATGCAATATTCAGCAGGAGAAATCTACAAAGATCAGCCTCTAACTTTATTTAAAAACATAGATGAATAGTCCTGGTTGAAATCATTGTTTTTCCAAGTAAACCTCACCTTCTTCCCACACCTTGGAGATCATTTCGGGGAATCTTCTTTCTAATCTATATCTGAGAATGTCTCCTTGGACGATCCTCATCTTCCCGGGTGCTGCCTCAGACAGCAGCTGATGGAAAACAAAATGATTTATTTAAAAGGAAAAGTCTCATCAGTCACTCTCTGGGTGGTTAATTAACTTTAAAAGTGAAACCAGATGTTTGGTTAAACTGATTGTTTAATTCGACTCTTTGGATACCTTTAGTCCCGGAATGAAGCGAGCATCTTTCTCGACCACCAGCAGATCTTTGACCCCGGAGTTGAGGATGGAGCGCGTCAGTCCTCCAGGTCCTGGACCCACCTCGCACACGTGGGCGTCCGTCAAATTTCCTGCTTGTCGCACTATTTTGTCTGAAAGAAGTTGAAGGTGAGTCAGACCACTTTACCTGCACTCAAATTAAGTGAACTTGGTGCTGTGTGGGTGAGAGAAAAATACACTGTTATTCAAGGAACTGTTGAAAGAGTTACTTTGAGTGCAGTAGGGTTATGGAAGCTGTTCCAGTGAATCCATTTTATTGGATGCATTTCTTGTAGTCTAATCTGTTCCAAGAATACTTCTGACCCACAGCCGGTGTAATAGTTAAACCAGTTGATACTAGGGGTGTGTATTGGCAAGAATCTGGCGATAGGATACGTGTTTCGTTACAGAGTAACAATACGATATATCGTGATACTGTAATAACAACAATATATGTGTAGTATTGTCGAGTACTTGACTCTGGTGTTGCAGAATTTACAGACCGCATGACTCTTGGGAAGTCATAACTGCTTTCATTTGTTTTGAATCCAAAACATGTCTAAACATCAGCTTTAAAAGCTGCTAGAGTCGACTGTATCCTCTCGTCCTCAGTCATCCAGTCCTGCAGGATTTCAGTGTTCATTTTCCTGATGAAGTGACTGCCGTCTAGTTGTCGAAACTTTAAATGCAACAAAAAAATGAACAAACAGTGTGAATATTTGCATTAATTTAATTGTTGAAAATGTAATTTATTTTATTTTACACAAAAACACAGTGTTCGAAATACCCATCTGTATTGTGTCGATTTTCAAGATTGCAGAAGAAAAAAAAGAAGGCTCTTTTAAGTCGGATCGGGTATTGGTGAAAAAGCTGCGTTCCATCCGATCCAAGCAGTTTAATAACTTTATTTGCGCTGTATTGGTGCCAAAACTGGACAGACAAGGGATGTGCTTTTAGTGCTTTCTTCCACACAAGTCAACCCAAGTGGGACATGAAACTACCAGTGAATTAATTCCTCTCTTGAACTGTCATCAAAAAGTTAAGCTGCATCTGTTCTTGGTGTGTCATCCAGCAGATGGCATTACACTTACAGTCGTCTAGAAATCCACCAAATAAAAGCGTGAATCAGGAAACCACATGTCTTCCACTAAGCTGCTTTTCGACATCTGTACGGATGATGAGTCCATTTTCCTGTTGTGTTTTTTTTTTTCTTTATTACTTGCTTGTAATTTATTTGTGTATTCAATCGTCTATTGACTTTTTGTGTCTTATAAATAAAAAAAAATTCCAGCGATCAATGAAGTGTGTACCCTTGACAACTCCTTCATCAGAGCAGGCCTCAAGACTGTTGGGCGAAAACACAAGAGACCAGAAAAAACGACATTCAGTTGATGACCGCACAAGTGTTGGCATAAATATGGTCAAGAATGACGCTGTTAAAGGCCAATCCGGTAAAAAAACCATTATCATCTTGTTTGCTGATAATAGTGGGATATGTTTTAATTAAGTTCCAGCCTAATCTATGAAAACAGCCAATTTAAATCGGTAAACGATGTAGTTCATATTCAGGTTACAAAATAAATATATACATTTATTTTCACCCATTACTCCTAAATTAAACACTTAAAAAAATAAATTGGGATTTTTAAATGACTGAAGTACAGTGGATATAAAAAGTCTACACATCCCTGTCATGAAAAAAAGAGTGCAAACAAAAGAACCAAGTGCAAGTATAAAGAACATCGATCAAAATAAAGAATATAGATCAAAATGTAATAACTCAAAGAAAAAGGATAAAAAGATTAACACAGAGTAGAATAGCATCATACTCTCACTCCAATAAAGCCTGAGAGCACGAGGAATGAATGAGTCCCTGAGTCCATTAGTGTCGCATCTGGTGAAGAGCATTCATGCATTACCGCCATCTTAAGGTGTTGGCTAACAAATAAACCTGATATAACGCTCACCTGTTCCTGATGTGCTCTTTTAGACTCTATTCAAAAAAGACATACCGAGCAAAGACGGAAGATATGGTAGAACTTCTTCAATTGATATAAAGCAATATATTGGCCCATGACTTCATATGGACTTTACAGTTCGTATCTCAACACAACCCAGTCATGGACCGCTGGCTCTACATGAATTTAGATGGAAAATGAATCCGCCGGTTTTATGTCATCAGACAGACTTGGTTAGCGGCGCTCATGAATAATGGAACTCGACGGTAACTATCCAACCGAACGACTATTCGGGAGTCTTGTGCATCCGAATGGAGATTAATGGCGTGTGATGCGGCAATACCTGTCTGTCTGGCAGGCCTGTGTGATCGAGACGAGGCGCATTAAACAAACAGTCACCTTGTCCAAGGACGAAATAAACCCCGGCTCTTGGATTTGCTGATAATCAAATGAAGGTATGGAACTCCAAACAATCAATGGGATCCATCCACATTAGCAGATCCACTCAACCTCACACACGGAAGAAAAAGCCTGTCAGCTCCGATACTTGGAGACACGACTATTTGGAGCTGTGCAATGGGCTGCACAGGGAATAACGCGCCATGGTGTCCTCGTGGAGACAAAGTAAGATCGCAGGTTGGTGCAATGCAGATGTATGTAGGAGGAAATGGTGGGGGGGGGGAAAAAAAGAAAAAAAAAGGACTGACCTGTGAGTCTCATGTCCAGGAGGAAGTTCTGCGAGAGTTGCTTCTTGGCTCTTAGTTTGTAGAGTTTTATCAGCTCGCTTATCGTGGGCAAAGGAGGTAGGCGGAAAGCTGCCACTTTCCCTTGGGCCGCCATGGTACACCGTCAGAAAATGTAAATAGAATCTGTCAGAGCGGCACTCCAGTCACGCCGAGTCTCTCTTCACTCTGTGTAGGAGTTAAAATTGCATAAAAAATACGTTAGTAAACAATAATGGTGTACATGTGATGGCATGCATGAGATTGAAAGGAAAAGGGATCAATGGGAAACATAGTAATTAGTCTTTTTTGAATTTATAAATAATCTGAATAAAGTTTCGACATTTGAAATTCAGTCGTTTACCACCAGGTGTTAAATTTCTTACAGATTTCCAACTGAAATATGAAGGCAAACATGAGAAAGTCATGAGAAGGGCAACATAATGGAAAAGCTTGTTGTTGTTCGTTGGGAGAAATTCCCAAGAGGTGAGCGTTGACCTTTTGGAAACGAAGTGAATGGCAGCCGATGTTATTTTTCATTTTGTCAGTGAGGTTGCTTCTGTTTTTATTGCGCCTGTTTTGATACAGTAGGTGAAGCAGCTTCAAATTAAATAGACTTTAATGGAGTGAAAGACAGTTCAACGACTTCACGGGGGTTGGATATCATTAACTCTGTCGCCACCTAGTGGTGTTTTGAGAAAACTGTCTAGCAAAGCGTTCAGATGGCAGTTGTTTTTTTTAACGATCACAAACAAACAGTCACAGATCGGCAATAACATTAAGACCACCTGTCTGATGTTAAGAGAATTCCCAGAGATAATCATAATGTCTCCAAACAACAAGACGAAATAAGCCTTTTATTTTGACAGATTCACAGCTGCACTGTGTAAAACAAATCCTGGACAGTTGTAATGTACATTATGAACAGTAACTAAAACATAAATATTATAATACTAAATCAAGGACAGGTCAAGGTTAGTTAGAAGATCACCAAGCTTAATGCCGTTTTTGCCCCCCTTTGTGGACTTATTTGTGCTCATGTGGGTTTACACAAAGTACACCAGTTTCTTTTTTACTTTCCCAGAACTCAAAAGCGAGGCTTGTAACAGTTCTAACAAGGGATTCAGTTAAAAATATGTAAATCCTAATTTAAAGCATGATCTTGATATATAATACAGCATTGGTGACAGTGCCCTCTACTGCTGTGAGCCAAAGAACACACATTTAAAAAAGTATGTACATAAATAATACACTAATATAGTCTTAAATAAAATGTCTTGAGATAACTTCGTATTACTCTTTGAATACGATTGAATTAAATCCAGGCATTTTCTCAGGTTACTTCTGATTCTTTGTTTTACCATTATTTTATTAGGAAAAATTATAGTTTGACTATTTAATTGTTTATTTTAACAACTCTAAAACATCTTTGTACACATGAGGATTATCTTCTACGTGTATATATTTTTTAACAACTGCATAAAACGTTTGTATATATGTGGATGATCTTCTATGTGTATATTAACAACTGCAAAACATGTTTGTATATATGTGAATTATTGTCTATGTATATATATTTGGAACAACTGCAAAACATGTTTGTATACATGCGAATTATCGTCTATGTACAGTATATATATTTTGAACAACTGCAAAACATGTTTTTATATATGTGAATTATCGTCTATGTATATATATTTTGAACAACTGCAAAACATGTTTGTATACATGCAAATTATCGTCTATGTATATATATTTTGAACAACTGCAAAACATGTTTTTAAATATGTGAATTATCGTCTATGTATATATATTTTGAACTGCAAAACATGTTTGTATATATGTGAATTATCGTCTATGTATATATATTTTGAACAACTGCAAAACATGTTTGTATATATTCGACTTATTGTCTATGTATATATATTTTGAACAACTGCAAAACATGTTTGTATACATGTGAATTATCGTCTATGTATATATATTTTGAACAACTGCAAAACATGTTTGTATACATGTGAATTATCGTCTATGTATATATATTTTGAACAACTGCAAAACATGTTTGTATATATGTGAATTATCGTCTATGTATATACTGTATATTTTGAACAACTGCAAAACATGTTTGTATACATGTGAATTATCGTCTATGTATATATATTTTGAACAACTGCAAATCATGTTTGTATACATGTGAATTATCGTCTATGTATATATATTTTGAACAACTGCAAATCATGTTTTTATATATGTGAATTATCGTCTATGTATATCTATTTTGAACTGCAAAACATGTTTGTATATATGTGAATTATCGTCTATGTATATCTATTTTGAACTGCAAAACATGTTTGTATATATGTGAATTATCGTCTATGTAAATATATTTTGAACTGCAAAACATGTTTGTATACATGTGAATTATCGTCTATGTATATATATTTTGAACAACTGCAAAACATGTTTGTATACATGTGAATTATCGTCTATGTATATATATTTTGAACAACTGCAAAACATGTTTGTATACATGTGAATTATCGTCTATGTATATATATTTTGAACAACTGCAAAACATGTTTGTATACATGTGAATTATCGTCTATGTATATATATTTTGAACAACTGCAAATCATGTTTGTATACATGTGAATTATCGTCTATGTATATATATTTTGAACAACTGCAAATCATGTTTTTATATATGTGAATTATCGTCTATGTATATACTGTATATTTTGAACAACTGCAAAACATGTTTGTATATATGTGAATTATCGTCTATGTATATATATTTTGAACAACTGCAAAACATGTTTGTATACATGTGAATTATCGTCTATGTATATATATTTTGAACAACTGCAAGACATGTTTTTATATATGTGAATTATCGTCTATGTATATATATTTTGAACAACTGCAAAACATGTTTGTATACATGTGAATTATCGTCTATGTATATATATTTTGAACAACTGCAAAACATGTTTTTATATATGTGAATTATCATCTATGTATATACTGTATATTTTGAACAACTGCAAAACATGTTTGTATACATGTGAATTATCGTCTATGTACAGTATATATATTTTGAACAACTGCAAAACATGTTTGTATATATGTGAATTATCGTCTATGTATATATATTTTGAACAACTGCAAAACATGTTTGGATACATGTGAATTATCGTCTATGTATATATATTTTGAACAACTGCAAAACATGTTTGGATACATGTGAATTATCGTCTATGTATATATATTTTGAACAACTGCAAAACATGTTTGTATACAGTATATGTGAATTATCGTCTAAAAAAATGTTTTTTGTTTATGTTATTTTTAAAAAATATTGTTAAGAAAATGGTTGTGAAAAAAAATTAAATTAACTTAACATGTTTTAGACATGCAACGTTCTTTTAAGCTCATACAACTTGACAATCGTTATTACACTATCAAAACCACAAAACAAAACCCACAATACAGATACAGAGATAAAATAAAGATAGTATTCCTGCAAGATCCTTAAATGACTTATATATTAACAGTTGACAGAGGTGTTATTTGTGATCTATTATTAGCTTTTAAGGCTAACTCGGTTAGCATGCCACACTAACACAAGAAAACACTAAACAGAAAAATACTTACTATTTATGGGCATTTGAAAATGGCGATAAAGAAGAGTGCACACCAAAAATTGAATGTTTTTTAAGCCACTGAAGGGCAAAAGCGTGCAATAGTAGCTCACACGTTTCTCCCCGGTGTTGTTGCTTCCTTCTCGTATCCGGGTTCGTCACTCATCACCAGCCCAATCAGCTTCCAAGATTGTCCAGCTCAACCAATAAGATGAAAGTAGGCGGGACTTGTGGTGCCCTTGAGAAAAACGCTCCCACTGTAGCTGCTTTACATCATCTGGCCAGGAGATGGCGACATTTAGAATGAGCCATTTAAAAAAAGATTTTCATTTTTTCATTTTGATAGATTAAAAGCCCATACACTATTATTCACGATTTCTTTTGTGTTTTATTGTGTTGTTGACACACAAAGGAGTTTAGTGTTCGTGGTCTCCCCCAGCCTCGACCCCCTCAATGTGTCACAGGGTGTTGCAGCTCGGGAAGGAAACAAGATTAGCACAGACCAGTGGCATTTTCTCTCCTGCTGTGGCCAACCTTGGTAGAAAAAAAAAACAAAAAAAAATCTTGTGGTGTTCAGGGTGTGCTACTGGGAAGTTACTTTACGATCATGTCATCGGTTTAAGTCAGCCTGATGCTGGATGATACAAAGTGTTTGGCTCGCTCAGCGATGCTTTAAAACAACACCGGAGTGATTAATGTCGCCGTCTCGGAGCGAGAAGGTCGTGGGTTCGACCACAGAGTGAATGAGTGCGAGCTCGTCCACAGTGAACTGCGATGAACTCGCGAGCAGGTTTCTTGGTTGAAAGGGTTGTAGAAATCGCTGATTAAATTTGAGCTTTTCCCAGAAAGTTGAGGTCACACTCAATCATTTACTTTTCTCTATTGACTTATTTTAAAGAAACCTGCTTAACAGGTTATGTTTACATCTCAACTAGCTGTAGTTGATTTTATACTTGAACTAGAAAAGCACTGGGGCAAGGCATACCTCTGCCAAGCAGCTCGGTAAAATCATGGAGCTAACTTCCATGATAATGCTAGGTCGTTGTAATTCAATTTCATTTAAATCTAACAGCATTTTACAATTCCATTATTTTTAAAAAAAAAAAATCGATCAGGGTTGATGTAGCCCCTAGAAGTCAACACATAAAATGTTACTTTTAAATTGTAAAATTGTTAAATTAAATGTCTTTAAAAGGAAAATTCTATAAATACATTTGTAAAATGCCACACGGCCAAAGTTCAGGGACAGACTGACCATGTAAACACGAAGAAATGTCCAACAAATGTTTGAAATATGATTCTCTGAAATGTCAAATTCTGAAAAAAATGAAACTCAAAAAAATAAAACATGTATTTAATAACGAAAAACAAATAAAGAAATGCATCAAAAACATAACATAACTAAATTCAGGCATGTTCAGACCATGTAAAAGAAAAAGAAATGTCCAGAAATATGTTATTCTCTAAAATATTAGAATCTTATAAAGAAATTACAAAAAAAAAATACCACAAAGCCAAATTTTAGGCTCAGACAGACCATGTTTACAAACATAAGTGTCCAGAAATGTTGAAAATCTTATTTTTTTTAAAATAAAAAAACCTGGAAAAAGATTGTTAAAAAAAGAGTACAAAATGTATTAATGTTTTTTTCTATAAATTATATTTTTTCCAATATTTTTAAACTATTTTTTATAAAAAATAGATTTTCGGAAATGCCAAAAATATATATAAAAAATAAATTACAATACGTCTGCGGTTTAAAAAAACAAAATTGAAAGCATTTGCGGTGTCCTTCCAGACACTAATGTGTTGGCAATTTATTATCACGCTTCAATCTCTCATCGTTGATTCATGCTCCGAGTATGAAGTTGGCTCGAGATCTCTAAATAGTCCCAGGAATATTAGACAATAAGGCTCTGATAAATAGTGTCTCCGGGATCTTGTGGTATTTCGTGGGATGCATCAAGGCTTCGTGAGGAAGTCGAACGGCCCAAAAGTGAAAACAGATGTATAATTAAATAAATTGCTTCGCAAAACATCGATAATAATCACTTTACGTCCAACTGGACGCGAATTAAGTGACATATTAACTTGAAAGTTTACGCCTGTGGTCGTCTGATGTGTAAATGATCGAGGAAATCGCGAGTTTTCGGAGTGAAAAATATGACATGATGTCGTACACATTTCTCCTCAGCGATGATGGTGTATATTTATGGTTTTCAACGACGGCCGTGTTTGGACGCGGAGGCCGTAATTAGCCCGGACCTTGAGCAAAACATCCGGTCCAGCAGCACACGGGAGAAGTGGCGGCGAGATTCCTGCGGTGCAAGACGACGTTCCTGTGAATCATGTGTTGTGGTTCTTCCGCACAATCGTTGCGTTGCCTCTAAATGAACTCTGTTTGCCTTTAAAATGAACTGTGTTGTCTTGAGCTCTAGGAAACTAGATTTGAATCAAAGTTCGACACAACAAGATTTTTTTTTACTTATGTAGTAACCGAGGAAGTCGAACATCTATTTGGGAACTTCGAAAGGGCCGATCCCATTTATCTCCTTAACATACTTCCTCGTTCTGGCCCTCAAAACTAAGAAATGAGGGTCATTTGGCATCTTAGAATTGGGACACACCTCAAAAGCAGATTTACATACCCGTCGACATGATATGTCTCAAGAGTGGCCCCAGCAACAGTGATGAACGTGGGCTTGTTTTTTCGATTAACATCTACCAGAAGCAGAAATGCTCATCCGAGAAGAGTTTTCCGACGCACGGCTGTATATCTAGATCAAACACAGGTATGTAAAAAAATACTGCGAACAAGTACTGTAGGTTAGAGCGCCCTAGTCAACCACATGGCCAGGAGGCCGGTTACGTCCTAGGGCGCCCCCTGGATCCTGTGGAGGAAGTGTCTGGGAGGAGGATACAGAGAAAGCTGGCCTCCATGAGGAAGAACTTATCTCACCCTTTTCAGCACACACTGAGGGCATTGAGGAGCTCCATCAGTGATAGGATGCTTCATCCCAGGTGTGTGAGGGAGAGGTATCGCAGGTCCTTCCTCCCTGCTGCCATCAGACTCCACAATAAGAACTCAGCAAGATAAATATTTAACAGCACCTTTTCTTCTTGTTATTTTCTTCTTGTTATTTTTGTAAATATGATAGTGTATATAATATAGGGCAGATTTTTATTCTATTCTATTTAGATCTTTCTTTTCATTTTATTATTCTATTTCTGGGTGTTTTTTTATTTTTTATTTGAGGTATTGCGCTTGCTGTTGTTTAAACTGAATTTCCCCTCGTGGGACAAATAAAGGATTTCTGATTCTGATTCTGATGCTAAAGTAAAAATCAGCCTTGAAACGCTTAAGGTGCACAAAATTATGTCCAAATAGAAAAAAGGAAGTCACAAATAGGCTCCTTAAACTATCCCGAAAACAAACTAATTCAACATCAATTCAGAAAAATCTTTGGTAAGCCACAAATTCCAGAGCAAAAAGGTATGAATTAGTATGAATGCTAATATAGGAGCTAGGTCTACAGAAGTCAATAGACCTGGTAGATAAGGAGGTCTGTATGAGACGTCCTTAACTTAAAATTCTAAAATAAACTAGGAATGGTTTGGTGACCTTGTAATCTACGATGTCTTCCAAAGACTTGGTTAAATAGGAAGGCGAAATGGACTTGGTAGACTTGAAGGTCTTGCTTACCTAAGAATTCTAAAATAGACTAAGGTTCGGTGACCTTGTCAAGATTTGGTGAAGTGGGAAGACAAAATAGACTTAGTAGACTAGTAGATTTTTAAGTGACTTGCTTAACTTAGAATTCTAAAATGGACAAGGAATTGTTTAGTGAGAAACCTCCCCCCCCCCCCGAAGATTTACTTAGTAAACAAGATAAGAATGATATAATAGGAAGCTTAAATAGATGAAGTCTTCATGGATTTAAAACTAGATTTGGTCGCAAAGAAGGTCTGAATAAGATTTGCTGATCTAGAAAGTCCATAGAAGGTGTTGATGTCACAGTGCGTGATTGGTCGTTTTCAAACAAACTACTTCCTCGTGAACACTGTAATAATCTCAGGATTTATGATCCGACACGTGATGAAATGATTTCTGACAAGTCAGCTGCAAACACAGTCTGAACCTTCTATTAAACCGAAGTAGCATGAAAAGGTAAGACGACTTGTTTATGACGCTTTTCATTGAAACAAGGAGAAAAACAATGCAACAAATGTGTTTTATGTGGTTCAAAGTTCATACTATGCAAGGGAAAAGGAAAAATAATGAGATGATTTGTATATTTTAACTCTATAATGTTCATAATAATAATTATAATGGCAACTATATGTGTAGAAGAGGACACTAAGCGACAACAACAACAACAAATGAGATAATTAAATAAATAAAGCATTATAATCAACAAGTAAATGAATGAATGAATTCATTTTTATTTACTTTAGCAAAACAATTCAATCAGATTTATTCAATGATTCATTTTTTCAATAACATAGAAATAAGTAAGTAGAAATCTATATTTTTTAAACATATCACTAAATAAAAAATGGTAACTCCACTTCCTGAATAAATAAACAAATAATTGTAAAATTAGCATCAGTTTATCTGTAATAATATGAGATAATATATAATTAAAGGATGAAGAGAAAAGAGCATTTATTTTTTAAACAACATTTTTCAGTTGTTGCTGTCTTTGTTCATTTGTAAAATATTCAATGACAAGATAATAATTATGATAATGTTTTATGTATTTTATTCAAGTGAAATGAAAGCTTCAAAATATAATACAAGATACATTAAAATTAAAAACCTTTTTTGCTATGATCATAAAAAGTTGTAATAGAAATGCTTAAAGATCTAGATAATGTTTTAAAATTACATGTTTGTTATTCAATATTCAAACATATTCAAGATAGATAAATACAAAGCACATTTTTTATGGCTCACATGAGTTTACTCAGTTTGTGTTCCAGACACTATTGACAAGCCTGATTATTCACATTAAACACTAACACAAGCATTTAAATCTGACATATTACTTGATCATTCCAAGAACAAAAAAACTTCTCCCACAGTGTTTTTTTTTTTTTATCAAACATCTTGTTTTGATTAAACCTGACCTCCTGTGTTGTGATCGCACTGGTGGGAATAACCGGCCTTCATTTATCCGATGATTAATACCACGCAGACTTCGCCGGACCCCGGAGAGCGGCGGCGTCCTACGGGCATTATTGCACATGCTGAGATCATAACAAAAAAAAAAAACTCCTCTTGGCTGACCACATGACATCACTCTGGGTGTGGGAATGGTGGCGTTCGATCAAAATACACTTCTCATGACCTCATTCCGAGCAGATCGGCGTTGCTGATACCACATGTGACAGCAAATGTTTGTCGAGCAAATGTTTGCCTCCTGCTTTAAACTTTAAAAAGGTGCTTTCAGGAGCGATTTATCGGACGATGTGTTTTCAATCAACGGGAGGAAAACATGACATCAGACCCACACCCGCTTAATTTGACAATGAATAGTGCGAGTGCTGGAGAGCTGACGGAAGGGAGCAAGGGTCTATCCCGCGTCAACCCCCTTTATCATCTCCATTGTTTGCTGAGATAAGATTATGTCCGGCGCTCGTTTTCCACGGTGGACAGAGAGTCAGGGTTAAAGCGAGCGTCTGTACCTGCGTCTGGATTATAACAACATCGTCGCGCGGCGAAGGAGCCAAGAAGGGTTTATATAAGGCCGTAGAACTGAGAGTCTTGCACATGTTTGCATCACTCCTTCAAGTCCTGGAGATATCTGGAAGCTATCATTCAGGGAAAACATCAGCATCGGAGGCTCTACTTGTAAGAGAGTTAACAGGATTATTTACTCATATCAGTTGGTGCACAAAAGATTTGTCTCCGAAAAGTGGAAAGTTCAGTTTAATCCCGATGGAATGTCGTACGATTTGATAGCTAGCATACATTAGCATGCAACCATTTTATTTCCTGACAGACTAGCATTTTTCAAAAGTCTTCCTCGTTAGACGCAGTAAGTCCCTCATCATGACCATGATTTGAACTTATTACTTCATAAAGTTCTGGGCGAACAAGAGGTTACGCGGGCGGAGTCCATCATAACATAATAATGTGCTGTAATCACGTCCTGCTTTGTTTATATAACGAGTCCCTTGGAGATGGTTTCCGTCAGTATTGATGACAATCAATGCTTGACTAATCACAGCAAAGTGTTTTCAGTGGGCGGGGCTTAAGATAATTTTCAATATTTCAATAAAAAACAGAGTTTTTTTTACAAACATACACACACTTTTGAGTACAATAGAGGATTAAAGACACACCTAAGGTATACACTAAGTTTCCCTTTATGTAGCAATTTTGCTAGCCAATAAAGTAAAGTGATTGTTGTATTTGTTTGCATAATAACTGCAATTTAATGATGCCACCTGGATCTACGGAGCTTTTGAAGGTTTCGCGGATAGAGCTGATTTTTTATAAAAGAACACACAATACAATAAAATCAAGTTTCACGTGACAAAACAAGTTTTAAAGTAGCTTGGTGAGAATGCTAGCACTTCGTAAACAAGAGAATGCTACTAAGCTAATAGCATTTAGGGTATATCGCTTAGAATTTAGCTAAATCATTCATTCTTTTAACCACTTTTTGGGGGGTCTGACACCCTGAATAGGTCATTAATCCATCAGAGGACACCTTTGTATACTCATGTAATTTAGAGGAAACAAATTAGTAAAGGGGGAAGTTGGAAACTACACATTGAAAATGACTTAAGCTAGGTTTGAACCAGCAACCATCCTTTAAGGCAACTCTATTGACTACCACGCTAGCCACGTTTGGCTACGACGTCTTTAAATTCACATCCACGCAATATCCTGAGGGATCAATAAAGTTTTACCTTACCTTACCTTACCTTAACATAACTGAGGAGAAATTCAGAGTCTGCAGTCCTGACCTCACCACTTTTTTTTTAACGTTTTTTCTATTTTCACAAGAAAAAGACAGTGTTTTGCCAACGAATACATTTTAGAAACACACTGTAAAGTAAATTAAAGCAAAGCTAAGCTATATTGTGTTAGCTTAACTAACCTGCTGTCAAGAGTTGCATCTATGCTACGTCTAAATGTTACGTATTATTCTCACTCTCAAAGGCAACTTTCCGACCTAAGGAGGACATTCTGTTCTCACATCAAAGTGGAAAAAACAAGCTGCTCAAACTAATAAACTGCCTAAAGCCTTGTCGCTAATGGTGCAGCAAACCACACATAAACCGAGTTTACACATCCATAAAGTTAGTGACCTAAATAAAAAAGCTGGGTTCCCACCGAATTACCGAGACCCGAGATGCATTTTTTTGTATCAAAAAAAATGTATCAACTCGACGAGGCCTCTGAAGTCCTGGAAAGTCTGGCCGCGTTCCACTCTCATCCGTCAGCAGTTGGTGGTTCCTTGGACCGCCGCAAGGAGCCGAGTGGCTCCTGTCACCCGGACTTTCCCAGGACGAGGGGGTTCAGCTGTCGCCGAGGGTCAACGGGGAACAGTTTGGCTCCCCTTGGCCCTTCGGACGAAAACTTGCATGCATTACCGCTAGCCTCAGCTGCTAACAGCACCCGCTCTTGGCAGGAGGGCGAGAGTTAAATATAGTGCTGGACTTTTTTAGACTCTATGTCAGAAAGAGAGAGAGAGAGAGAGAGAGAGAGAGAGAGAGAGAGAAAGAGAGAGAGAGGGGATTGTAGCCTAGTGCAAATATCTGGCATCATGCTCACACACTTCACTCTCCGGTTCATTCTCTTTATCTAAGACGTTCAAACAAGAGGTGAGCTGTTTCTGGAGTCGGTCGGTGGGAGTGACGGAGAAGGAGAGAGAGAGAGAGACACTTATTGCTCTCCACTCTTCCCTCCCTTCACTCAGAGAAACAGAAAAAGCCAGAGCTGAGGATGACTCTTTGCAATCGCTGAATAGACCAGAAGTCATTGGGGGAAGAGCGGGGCGAGTAATCCCGGATGATTCATAGCTTCACTTTTTTTCTTTCGCCGCCAACTCTTTTAAAATCTGGGTGACGACACCTCAACAGGTAGGACTGACAAATCTTTCACCTCTCTCTCTCTCAACACCGGTGCTCTGTAGAAGAAAAGACTTGATGATGATGTCGGGTCATTGATCGGTGTGTAACAATGTGCCACTCAGCAGAACCGAGAGGGTCATGAATCAAACATGGCTTTATGAATGAGACCATTTAACGTTTGGATGGTTTGTGGTTTCCAAGTGGGCGCGAGAGCCCACCATTCCAGCAGACTACAACGACTCATGGTTCACTCGGGCTTGTGGGAGTGATATTATTTTATTTATTAGGGTCATAAACGCTAATGATATTCGGCGATTACAGGGAAAAAAATCTCCAACATAATTCCTGAAATGGTTTGAATTTTGTCTCTAATGATCGAAGCAACAAAAGCACTTTATCAAGTTTAGTCCATGAAAACCTTTGTGAAAAGCTTTTCAACGCAGCCTTGAACATTCTCATTATAGCTCTACTTTTAAAGGTTACCTAGCAACTACTAAGAAACACAAAGCTAACTAAAGATAAAGAACGCTAACTAGCAATAACATCTCATCGTTTGCCCAACTTTATTATGCTTCAAACATTACTCTTATTATTGCCTGGTTATGTTGCCGGCGATAGATAAGGTGTTAAAAAAAAAAGCTTTTATTGCTTCTTTTATTTTCACTGCTTGAAAACTTATGTCAACATTTGGGCAAGTGTTTGTCAGAATTAGTTTGTTGACATTTCAAACCGCTCAAGAAAGTATGTCAAAAGGGTTTAAAAGAGACTTAATTATGAATTAATCCCGAGTCAATGATTGGAAAACTTTTCAAAGATAAAATCCAATAAGAAATAATAACGTGTTCACAAGTTTGCTTGTTAGCATATAATGCATATGCTTTTCACACTGATAATACTGTGTAAGTCATTCTTATACTACTATTTTTTTTTCGGGTACTTTCTATTAAAATATCTTTAAAAAAAACAGTTTTCCTAGCAGCACCCTGGTTTTCCTTCCATTTTTTTTAGCTTTACGTCAGTTTGTTGTTTCGTAACCACGCAATTTGTAGACGGCGGCTATTTTTTTTTCTGGCTATCAACAATGGCTATGATCTAGGACGTTGCGATGTAAAATCGCAGTAAGTTTACTGGTACGGAACCTTACACAAGGCACTCGCCAGTCCATTAAGTTGCCATGGCCTGCCACATGATAAGTAGTGATCCATCAGTGTGGGTTAAAAATGCATTCAAGGGCCTTAAACACCAACACATACTCGTGACTATAATGTAGTTTAGAAACTATTGTTTTCTGTTTTATCATCATCTTATTCGTCTGAGTGTTGTTAGCATTGGTATCACACTTAAACAAGGATGTGATGGAGGTTGTTTCCTAATCCATTAGCTGCAGAAGTTGTTCTCGGTCGACCTAGCTTCAAATATAAGCTTGTTGGTTAAAGCAAAAGGAAACTTTTTGGACAAACTTCAACACCTTCAGCTTCGAAAAGCTGTTGACTTGTTTTTTTTCTCTTGGATGTGCGTTGATACAGGGATTTTAACTAACAGTCACAGCTACTGCATCAAGTGCTTTACTATCTATACACCCTTGCTGATATGGATATGTTTATAAAAGCCAAAACATGACCTGATAAATATAGTAGAGACTCGCCTTAGGAAGTTATGTTGGTTGTGATTATCATGTGTCCTAAAGCAATGAGCAATGAACATACAGTTAGCATAGTTTTTTAGAGAAACTAGCTTGAGAAAAAGATGCTTTAATGGCGCAATTTGCTAACATCCACCAATCACTATGTGGTAGTGTGCTGCAACTGGAAAGAAAAAGGTTAGCCTCACTTCAGTCTTCATACTGAGAGTAAACGGAAGAGACAGAGGGGATAAATCCACCCCAGCTCTTGTCATGTATACACAAGAAATACAGATCGTAACGCAGACCACTGCTTATTATCAACCTCTAACCTTTCGCAGATCCAGCAGGATGACATCTTTCATCCTGCGTATATTTATGGGCTGTAACGATGTTGAAAAATGAATTCCATTTCATGCACATGAAGTCATCCGGAGACACATGGTTTCTGCTTCCCTGCGTACATTTGTCAAGACGCACATCAGACATGGACCGTCCCAGCATGGGAATCTTGTGCCTGGATTGTCAAGAGTCCAGAGACCTCACCCTTATCCTCCCACCCTCTCCAGCTGACATCACCCAAATACAAAGACAACAGGAACGTCGGAAGGACTTGTGATTTCATTTTGATAAAGTCGCTGCATGTCTCAGGAGATTCATGACATTTTATGAAAGAAATGTTTAGAAATTTAAACTAGCAGTCGCGTGTAAATATAAATCAATAACTTGGTCTATGTTTAACTACGATTGGGTCTAAGCCAAAGTGCAATTGATTTAAAATTAAATCACATTTCTGGATATAAAGATGTAAAATCTAAAACCGTTGCCAAATAAAAGTTTGTAGTTTCTTTATTCCTAAGGATTTGTTATCTTTTTTATCACTTCCTAGTTTATTATTGTCAACTACGGCTAGCTAACGCTAATTTAGCATGAATAATCTGCAAGAAAAGCACTCAGAGAGCGCAGACCTCCACCAATACATTCTGATGGTTTTTCTTTTTCAGAAAATATTATCGACCTACATAAATCGACATATATGATTTTATACATACAATATATATATTATTTACTAATGTAAAAGCACGTGGCTTACAGGAGAATTAAGCTCTTTCTACAAGTGAAAGATCCTTTGAAATATTGGTGGATACAGATGGTAAACCAGATCACCACCAAAATGTGATTACATGGTCCGTGTTCCAACATAAAATATTTTCTTAAAACCTCATGGAAATTATTTTGTAGATATTTCGCGAACAGACAGATAAATGCCAATAGTCACAAAACCTAGAGTTTAAAAAAAGGATCTTAATTGTGAAAATACTCCTTAACTTGTTAATAAAGAAAGGAAAAATATTGTTATAGTATCGCAAAACGTTCTTTTTCATACAGTTTAAACACGTTCAATGATGTCGCTTCATACAATTTGTAGCTTCTGAATCTCGGGTGTTTATTGTGTAAAAAGATCTTACCTACTGTGGTTTGTCTTTGAAGTTCTTGACAAAGACGTTAGTAGTTTTCCCAGGCTTGGCTCTACATATACCTGCGTATATCACGATATAGGATTTGTTTAAGGTTGCTTGCGTTTGTGTACTTCAAAAAAATTGTAGTTGAGTAAGATATCATATATTAGTGGCATTTTACCATCAACAATTTTCATTGGGGGCCATTTTGTATGAGACGTAAAAGTGTCTTAAAGTTATAGTTCACCCAACATTTTAAATTTATTTTTTACTCACTCTCATGTCGACCTAGGGTTGGGATTATTTTCAGAATAATCCGTTCTTTTTATACTCAAAAATGTAGCGACTAGAGAGTTCAGTCTTCTTCGTCTTCATCTTCGTCCAAAAAGACACTAATAAACATCAAAATATCTCCATACTGCTCGTCTGTAACGTTCCTCTTGTATTGAAGAATCAACATTTTCAGAAAAAAACGTGTATAATTTAATTATGTTTGTAGCGGAAGCTGCTAAACTATCAGCAGAAATAACTTCAAATACAGATTTATTCAAGTTCTTTCTGAACAAATCCTCATGTCGAGGCTACAATGCAAGATGGACGTTACAGACGAGCAGTATGGAGGTATTTGGATGTTTCTTTTTGGAAATGAAGACGAAGACAACTCCGGTCCTGTCGCTACATTAAAATGAACAAATATTTTTAACTATACCAATTAAAAAGAACCGATTACTCTAGAAATAATTAGAAATAATCCCAACCCTTAGTCGACATGAGGGTGAAAATGAGGTTTAACGGAAATTTTGGGACAACTATCACCTTAAACTGGTATACAGTAGAAACAATTTTTTTTAAGAATTTAGTCAATTTACGGGCATAGATTTTTGTTTCTATAGCTATCTTTGTATCCTTTTTTAGTGTTTTTTCCTCTGATCTATGTTCTTTATATTTGCACTTTGTCATCCGTTGCACTTTGTTATTTTTATTTGCACTTTGTTCTTGTTTTTATCAAACTATCGTCTGCTGTGAAATGGAAAACCAATTTCCCGATCTCAGGGGGATTAATAAAGCTGTTCTAATGTAATTTACTTGAGAGTAAGTAACTCAAATTTCTCAGCAATATTTTCGTCTTACAGCAACAGGGTTGCAGGTTTTATTCCACCAGGTGTCCCTCTGGTTACCCCCCAAAATCAAAAAACTACTGAGGTAACTTGATGGCTCTTGAAAGTTACCCAAGGTAACAAATAAAGTATTACAATAGAAATAAAGCAAGAATCTGATGTTTAAATCGGAGTTTACCATTAGCTTTAAACAACACCTTCAAGAATCAGTCAAGCCAAGAGGCCTCCATACATGAGCTGCAAGGAAAAGTATTCTCTTGTCTCACTCGTGTCGACACACTTTGACTATCCTTCCTATCTTCGAGCGCGGCGGCCATGTTGTATGTTGGTCTGCGGGGCCTCACCGACAGCTGCCCCTGACACATGCACAGCTCCACCAGTATAAGAGCCTCTGGACTTGAATTCCAGAAATGTGCTTCAGACACTTTTGGATATTCCACAGAACAGTGGTGCTAATAACTCATGTTCGCCGTGGTTTAAAAATAACCATTTGAAACCCGAACCTGAAATCTTGTCCCGATCAGCGGATTGGTTAATTGAGAAAAAAAAAAAAAAAAAGGGTTCACACGGTTGGTTTTCTAATCATGGGGAATAAGATCCACGATACATTTGTTAGGTGTCATCGGGTTGAGTCTTCACGTTGTAGCTGCAGCCGCGGCGGCCAACATCCTCACCAGGGAACACGAGGGATCGGGTGGTGTTTTCGCTGAAGCTCAATTTGATCTGTTCGCATGAGAAATGACGGCTCGACCAGTTTCCTACAAGGCTTACAAATCCTCAGGAACCAATGAAAGGTTATCAATTCAGCATATGTTAAAGCAAGAATTTGGCAACATCATGTCTAAAACTTTGTAATACCTCTGCCAAGGAGGTCTTGTTTTTGCTAGAATAAGTTTGTTTGTTGGTAAAAATGACTCAAAGAGTCGTGAACAGATTCTTTAGATAAAAGTTCGAGTCTAATGGATCCAGGAGGGTTTTCGAGGTCTTGTTATTAACTTTTGTATGACTTTTTAACAATGTTCCTTAAGCGAGCAGTAAAAAGAAAACCCGGAAAAAAATTTAATTTTAAAACAAAGATCAACCACCAATTGACTCCTATGATCCCTCACGTTACAAAATGGTGCAGGTTCAATTCCTGGTTTGCTGTGAGCCGATACCCATGAAATAAGGTCCTTGGGAGAGGTGTGCTCTGTCTCGGTGCTTCTCTACTTTATCTATACTACAAATTGTCAAACTCATGGTCTGGTCCGACCAAGACTTTTTTATCGGTTTTTGTTAATGTTTATATTGACATTAAAACTGGGTCTCAAAGAATGTACAGACAGTATATTTACCTGTTCCTGTTAGGTAAATATACATTTTCGACTCAAACTACTAAACAAACTACTTGCATTTGTCTCTGATCTATGGAGGAAAGGAAAATGTCTTTCGTGTGGCTTTTGTGTGCAAGATAAATTCTACAAAAAAATATATATAACTTTCGAGAGTGTTGTTTATGGCTGAATTTGTTGAATTTTTTAGCAAAGGTCTTTTTTTAAGTCTTGCTTAAGGGTTCTTCTTTATGTATGCTCATAAGATTCTGAAAAAGCAAATTAAACAACTATTTATCTAATATTTTTCTCGGGGCTGGTGGTGGAACTCTTTTATAGGGACAAACAACAGACCTTTAGCTTGTGAAGTCACCTTCTATTCAAGGGAATTTTGACCCTAATTTTGCTAAAAAATCAATGATAAGCTACAACTACCTTCTGGATGTCAAACCAACAGAAACCCGTATGACCTAGACCTGTTCCGCTTAAATCCCACAAGCCAGGAAATATTAATTTGATATTCAAAACCTGTCCTGACACCACGAGTGAGACCTCTGGACTCAAGGCTGAACTTGATTTCCTCCCATTCTTCACCAGCCTGCAGTTTAGTTCTTAGGATATAATTTACCTTCACAGCGAGCGGTTTGAAATCACGTCAAACACGAAGGTTGAATCACTTGTTTTTCCCGCAGTCGCACTGACTCAACCGAGCGGTGACACTACGGTGATGTCATCACAAATCAGAGCTTTGTCCAGATGCTTTAGAAGTAAAATCATTAGCCACCAGTTTGAATGACTAAGTGGAACGACGACATCTCTGATTTCTGGCTCGTCCGTAGAAAACTGACCTCGGGGTTCACGACAAACGACAAGATGTCCGTCAACAGGCCGGAGCACACTGAGGGGCTTTTGTACGAGCGCATGAGAACACACTGAGACATTTTCAGACAGCTACACTGATATCTTGGAATGTTCCTTGTCATAAAAAAAAAAAAAGCATCTTAAATAAACTGTATTTCATTTGTGTTCTTATCCACGAGCGGTTGCCAAGTGCTTTAAGGCAAGGAACATTTATAGCACCTCGTAAAGTCACATGTGGTTCAATATATGAATAAATCAAGGGAATTATTTCTTCTTCTTCTGGGGCTCCTAAAGCAAATCAGTGCACATATGTTTTTAAATATATGTCCTGAACCATCGAAGAGTTATTTGTTCTAGAACACTGTCGGATGAACTTTTATTCTACCTCTGACCTTCCTGAGACATTTAAGAGGACCCCCATTTTCAAAACTGTACACGTCTGAAATCTGTACTACTTTTCATTTTGGCAAAATCTCAAGAAGACTTTAACCCTTTGACCGCCAGTTTTATTTGCAAAGAAACCACAACTTTTTTTTTTTTTTTTTACCAATTCATTATATTTTTCTTGATTGACAACATTTTGTGTTTTTTTCGAATTAAACTATTTAGTTTTCTTGGATAAAAACACACTTTCTGTACTACTTAAATTAAAATGTAAGTCTTGAGTCAGATTGGGTCGGCCTTACAAAGAATTACAAATTTTGTTTTACCAAAATGTTATTTGTCAAAAACTCAAAACGATTTTCTTTGATCTTTAATATTTTGTGTATTAAATGACTTTAATTAAAAGTCTGCCTTTAGATAACTGATGAAAAAAACCCTTTTTTTCACCATAAAATAAAATAGATATATACAAATTGAACAAAAGATTTAAAGTAACAAACGTAGAATTTCAAAAACCACATAAATCATCATCATGTGAATCAAACTTTTGTTTATTTTGTGTTCTTCTGCTTAATTGTTGTTTCTTTATAAATATTTGTATTTATTTTAAGCCTACAAATTCAACCTTGTTTCCTTTTTTTTTGTTTAAAGAAAAAAACAAAAAACTAGTTCAAATTTTGAGGTATCTTTCCTGAACATGAAATAAAATAAAACAAAATCATTATATTTGATGCACGTTGCTGTGAAGCCTCTAATTTTCCTCATTGAACAAGAAACCAAAAACTTTCTCTTACAAAAGTAACTAAAATCTACTGTTTAATAATGTTATTGTCATGTCAAATTGGAAGGTAAGCAGGTATCTCAGACTAAAGGCCAAAAACATATTTATTATTAATACCTAATACCTGTTCCGGTGAAGGAACATACCCATAATGCACTGCAACTGTGGCAAAAATTTTGACATTGAACTACACAATGACTTCTTTTACACCCCTTTTATTCTTCGGCCGCCCTCAAAGACAAAGCGACAGCTGGACTCACCCCGAGCTCACAGAAACTTAAATTTAGGCCCCAGACCTTGAAAGAGACCCTGCCGACAAGATCCTATTAGAGGCTGCTAATGTATTGTGTGCGGGTCCATCAGCCACATTGTGCCGATGGTTCAGATGCCTTGAATGAAGCTCTAACTTGTTACTCTTCGGGATCACTGTCTGTCGGCTATTTTTTATTTTCCAGCAGGAATGTTGCCGGCCATGGTGGAATGCCGCTCTTCTGACATTGGAATTTCCATTTGCTGTGGAGGGAAAGCCGGTGTAGATAACATGAGCCACACTAGCAATAAATCTATATATTAGACGTTTATATTTTGCATTAACCGATAAAGTTGTTTGCAGTGTTTATTAACATACGCTAGAAAAATAAGTTAGCTTCTTGTTGATCTCACAGTAAATGGCTTGATAGCTAAAGATAAGGTAATTTATTGCGATGCAAGCTAGATAGTAAAGTAGTTGATGTTTATTCATTTATTTTAATTTCAAGAGCTAATTATGAATATAATAAAGCGTAATGACTAGTCTGAGTTTCTGTACGGGTTGTCATTTAAATATTTTCAAAAAAGCTGTTATCCATCCATCCATCCATCCATCCATCCATCCATGCATCCATCCATCCATCCATCCATCCATCCATCCATCCATCCATCCATCCATCCATCCATCCATCCATCCATCCATCCATCCATCCATCCATCCATCCATCCATCCATCCATCCATCCATCCATCCATCCATCCATCCATCCATCCATCCATCCATCCATCCATCTGACTAAATAAAGCTAAGCTAAACTAAGCTAAGCTAACCTGAGCTAATCGCAATACTATTTAAAGTACAGCAGCTCAAAACAAAAACAACACGTACAATGAGTTTATTAGAACATTGTATTAATGAAAAAATGAATTGCTTATAGAAAGTGGCTAAAAACCTGTTGAAGTTATTGCTAAATACCCTGCTACATTATTTACTAAATAATGTAAAATATAACTTTAAGTATAACTCGGTTTCATTTGAAAGTATATTCAAATGTTACATTTTTTAGTTTTTTTTTACATGAGAGATAAGCAAATGGAGAGGTTATCATAAGACCACCATCTAAATGCTAACGAAAACTAGCTTTACAGGTTAAGATAGTTCAGTTTGAGTTTCGAAGTACGCTGCATAGCATTGAAATGCTAAAGTGTATTCCAGTGAGCTGATTTCTACGGCCAACGATGTGAGCTGCAGCCACGGCGTCTTGCCCACTTGTCAAACTTTTAATGGCCCTGGAAAAACGAGACTACTAGATACTGTAGTATCTCTGGTTTCACGTGGCACGTACCCAGGAAGTAAAAATAACTCAGCAAGCATGGTGTCATCCATTTTGTCAACAGCACTTAAGACCCGCCGTGAGTCATTTACAGTATTGCAGCATCATGCCAAAGTAGCGTCAGTTTATCGCTGCTGCCCTTCAGGACGGATGTGAATTCTATCTGCTGCATTAAGCACTCTTAACTATTGAGTCTAGTCTTATCTAAAAACAGATGTGGTGCAGTATGTTTAGTTAAAGGGCACCTAATGTGAAAACCCAACTCTTCAAAATGCAGTAGGTCATTTATTATGACGTTGCTCGGTTTTGAAGTTATTACTAAATAAAGTTCTCAGCGTCTGAAATCTCGCCAAACGAGATTACGGTTTAAATTAAACATTCTGACATCACTCTGGTGGAGGTGTCCTCCCCTAGAAGCCCTAAATCAGTTAAGTACCAACATGTTAATCGTGAAACATAATAAATATTTATGTAAACATGTTGAGAGTTACTTCTGCCTTTAGGTGTTTTTGTAATAGAATAGAATAGAAAAGCTTTATTCATCCCCAGAGGGGAAACACACTTTCACAACAGCGCAGTTTAAAAAAATAAAGTGCAAGGAAAAAGAAATAATAAAAGAGATAATACAAAATAAAATAAAAACGATCTTAAGAATATACAATTATTTACAAAAAATAGAATAAATATAAAATAAAATAGAATAAAATAAAATAGAATAGAAATAAAAACGGGAAAATAAAAATAAAAATAAAAAACACACAAGAAGAAAATCACACTACGGATTAGCATCAGGATATTTAAAGTAGAGGGTTAAAATTAATGTGTACATTAAGCAGCACATTTTATTTTTATTATTGTTTTTTAATGTACAAACAAGTTTTAGGAGTGAGTTTTAAATGTACGTGAGTCCTTGAATTCGACTCGTGTTTTTGTGACCAATCAGAGCAGAGTGGGCGTGGTTGCTTGGACGAGAATTCTTCTCAGCCAAAACAGCGCATTTTAAGTGGGCAGGGCTTACGTTTATTTTATGTAAATATCTTTGTTAAAGGAGAGTTTTGTGCAAAAATAAACATACTGATAAGTATAATAGAGGTCCTAGAACATTTTAAGAGACATTCAATCAGCACATAAGGTGCCCTTTAAAAACTGATATTAAAGCTGACAAAATGTTAACGGTCTTCAATGTCTCCTGCAGGTCTAGGATGAGATCCAAAAGCAGTGGGGTGGAGTGCCCTGCCAGCGGACTTCTTGGGGTTCCACAAGCTGATCACGATATCAACCCTGAGCCGGAGGATTCACCGCCCGTCAAGGGTTTGAAGGCCAAAGTGGACGAGATAAAGATGGAGGCGATCCCTGACAAAGAGAAGCTGTTGCTGGAAGACGGAGAGGAAAGCAAACAAGGGTCTATCATGAATCTTCCCAAAGAGGAGCTGCTGAAACTTCTGGGGATCATGGAAGGAGAGGTGCAGGTGAGGGACTCAGTGATGCTACAGCACCCTCGTGTGGTGGAGAATGATTGGTGCTGATTTTTTTTCTCAGGCGAGAGAAGACGTCATCGGGATGCTGAGGACCAAAACATCTCCATCGGTCTCACTTGAATCCCAGTACGGAGCTGCTGTACCCGGTGCGGCCCTGCAGGCGCTGCAGAGGGACCGAGTCCTCACTGGAGTGAAGCCGCCCAAACAGAGCGTCTATCAAAAGCCCATTATTGAGGTCTGTCTCTCAGCTTCAGCTCTGAGAACTCCATCAACTTATGTCCTGGGTTTCTGTCTCTATATGGACTTTCTCAGCTGGAGCGTCTCCAGGACAAGCACAAGGAGACCTACCGGAGGATGCTGAGTCAGCTGCTGCTCGCCGAAAAGTGCCACCGACGAACCATTCACGACCTAGACATAGAGAAGCGCAAACACGTCGACTACATGAACAAGAGCGACGACTTCACCAACCTCCTGGAGCAGGAGAGAGAAAGGTGACCTTAGGAGCTTCTAACTCTATCAAAGTTCTTCTCCACGGTTCGGAATTCAAAACTGACACTCATAGAAGCTAGCGAATCCAGAAATCCGAGTCAAACGTGGATAAATCCCACATTCTGCCATGTTTCCACTGGTCAAACAAGTTTTAAATAGGGGAGAAACCTAACCAACCAGGCAACACCACTTCCAAGACGCAGGTATACAACCAGCCAATTAGTTAAGGGCTAACGCTATACCAGAGCTATTCAACCAAAATTTCATGAAGGACAGATTATCCTACCGATGTCCAGCCGGTGGGGTGTTCAGCCTCACTACTAATATTTGCACTTATGTTTTATTAAGTTTTGTACAGTAAAAAATTCAGCTTTAAGGCTTCATTATGTACGAGTGATTGAGTCTTGGGCCAGGCAAAATTGCTGGACTTAATTGAATAACCTTGCTCTTTACCATTAAAATGTCATTTGGAATGGAACAACGGTAAAGATAGCAATGGTTTATAAACTCACTTTTGAGAGCCAAGACCTAGTGACTAGGTTGGTACAAGAAATCCATGTATACGGACAAGTTGACAAGTATTTCCAGTTGTTATGACGGGGGCGAGGGGGTATCATTCCTTTTTGCATGTAGCCATTTGCACATGGATGCTATCCTTTGCAAAATTAAGTTTTTAGCTGTGAGAGTTGTGAAGTTCCAAGAAACCTTTAAATGGTATGGAGCTAGCAATTGATTCTTTTAGCTGGCGTTTGCCTCTTGGAAGTGGTTTTGCCAGTTTCCTGGCCATATCCAATCAAATACCCTGGTACAGTTTTCAGAAGCTCAAAGACTAAAGGAAAAGTCCTTCTTTTGGAAAGTAGTACGTTTTAAAACTGTAGGCCTCATAGTCCAGTTTTAAGCTAAGCGAACACATTTTATAGTTATTTATCTTTTCATATGGAAACTTCCAGGAACAGGAATCATGACATGGAAAGAAGGGACTTCAAAAGAAAGCATAAAATATATATTTTGGGGGTTTTAAAGAGATAGATTTGACGCAGGTTTTTTTGGTAAAGGTTTGGTAGCGTTAGCATTTGAGGAGAAAACAGAAACTGTCAGTGGGAGTTGAATTTTAAAGAGATAACCTCAAATGCCTTTGCTGTTCTGGGAGTTGGTTGAGCTCAAAGACACGAACGGGGGTAGAGTTCAACCTCGGACAGGAGAGTCAACCAGAGGGATTAAGCGCCCATGACATCACCTCGGAGTTGTCACCGGTTGCGACCAGGAAGAGCCTCCGTCACGTGGATGCCGAGGGCCTCACGGAGATCAAACGCTCTCCTTGTCAAAAGGGGCAGTGAATGTGTTTGAGAAAAAGGGCCTCCTAATTAAAGTGCTCGCAGATGAAAGAGGGTAATTGACTGCTCCATGTAGAGGAATGTTTTCCTCGTGGCTCCCATCACACATCATCGTACGCTCACGTTAAGTAAATCAGGAAGACAGTTAGGATTGATGTAGACTTTCCATTAAAGTGGGAAAAGGAAGCCAAACATTCTTCTTGCCTTACGTGTGCAAATAGCTGATAAGAAACTGAATCAATGTCCGGAATTAACGTTTTTTTTGGAAGCTAACAATGTCATTTATAAACTACACTCAAAGCTTAAGAATTTTTACTCTGTTAGCTCAAAAGTGCACTATTTGGTTGTACTTTGAAACTGTAAGTACAACAAATATCCTACTGGTGACGCCACATCAAGGATGGGAAATGAAATACCCTAAATCACCAAATTATATCCTACTAATGTTTTGTGGCAATTACAGGTAAGGTGGTGGCTTTGAAGTAGGAAACAATTTTAACAAATTATTGAAAAAATAATTTAAAAATGTTTTGCTTTTATGGATAAATTGTTAGTAAATTCTTTAAATAGTTTGTAAGTTTGTCTTGCACTTTAACAACCAGCTAAGAAACAACAAAATGAAAAAAACGACCCTTAATATGATTGGAAATCTTTTAAAATGTATGAAAAAAATTCAAATATATTATATATACAGGACATTTGATTTTGAACAAGAATATAAAAATAAGATTTATAGTTAAAGTTTAAATTGTTACGTTAATGCATATTTCTTCCATTTTATATAGGTTTGGTTCAAATGTAATTAATCAAAAACAGACAAAGTATGAAAAAAACGAATTATGATTAAAAAAAACTTTATTTAAATGTAATTTCTATTTATTTTGACACCAATGTAGCCTTAAAATTAAAAATCTCATGTCAAATTGAGACTCAAATTAGTAATTACAATAAAAAATAAACACAAAATTGTTAGTTAATGCTCATGAGAATTTTTATAAAAGTTTAATTTGCCTCTTTAATTTGATTGACGCATGAAGACAAGCAATGAACAGTGTTGTATGAGACCCATAATGTCGTTGTTTTACTCTTTTGCTCTTGATACTATTCTCAGATGACCTTTGTTTATCCTTTCAATCGTCTCAAGATTTAAGAAGACTTGTTTATAGTTTATAGTTTATAGTGAATATTGTCTCATTATTTGCTGTTAAGGCTTTAATATTTTTTATATACTGTATTTAAAAAAAAATCACTGCTCATATAATGAACAAAAAAAGAAAGTAAAAAAGGGCTGTAAAGAAAGTATGACACTTCTGCCACTCCTCCTCTGGCAAGAGTTCCACCCCTTCATCCTCTCACACTCAAGCCTTGTTTGGATGATTATACAGTAGCAGCCTGGAAGGTGCTGTTCTTAATTCCCTTTTCCTTCTCCCGATTCGTCTCGAATCTCGTCATGGATGGTCTTTGGAATTTCCTTGTTTATCTCTGGACTTAGATAGTTGGTTTTCCGGTGAGTTTAAATTCAATCTTTACCAACGAAACTGTCTGAAAGGTTTGTTTTGTTTGGACGACTGCCGGAGTGTATGAGGACAAAAGGCTTCCACTTTGCATTCAATCTTCTTTGCATTTCATTTGTATCCGTAATGAGAACATGAGCTGCATAAAAAAAACAAGCTGGGAGACGTTGCTAAGAAGACGACCTTTCCTGGAAATGTGTTCGTTGTAAACTGAAAAAGAAATATATGTTTTTGATATTGATAAAACAACAAACGTAGCCATGCTGACTAGTTAAAGTCAGAGCTTACAAATCTTTTCAAGTATTCCTCACCACCATCAATTTTGTTTATCTGTACATCATTTAGTTTGAGATTTTAATTTTAATTCTAACCTTTAAGTGTTACAAAGTGGTGTTTTTACCTCGGAATTTTGGATGATAACACTATTATCGACTGGGCCAGCCAGTATAGCATTCAGTTGAACTTTTTTTTCTTTTAGGTTAAAGAATGAACATTCAGGGCTTCTATGGGGGACTTTTCGAACATCGGACATAGTCAATATCCTAAATATCACTTCAAAAAGTGTCAATTTATAATAAAATTACATTGCAACGTGTATTATGTATTCCAGAAAAAACAAATCCTTCTAAATAAATTTGGACTACTCAAATGGTAGATTGTTGATTGACCCACGTAACAAGCAAACAACACAAACTTATCAACTCTTCTTACTTTTATCATTCTAGATTGAAGAAGTTGCTGGAGAACGAGAAGGCCTACCAAGTGAAGAAAGAAAAGGAGCATTCCAAACGCCTGGCTAAGGTGCAAGAGGAGCTGGTCAAGCTGAAGTCTTTCGCTCTGATGTTGGTCAATGAGCGTCAAGAATACCTAGAGCAAATGGACCAACAGAGTCAGAGGGTTCAGGAACTCAACCAGCAACTTCAAGCGCAGGAGAAGACTTTGAGTCAAGTCAAAGAGCACGCTCAGGAGGATGGGCAGAGAGCTCTTAACTTGGAGGTCGAGTTGAAAGAGCAGTCAGCTAAACTGGTTCAACAGCAAGAGGATATGAGCACCAAGCTAGCCGCTCAGGACTCTCACAACAGTCAGCTCAGTACAGATCTTCTAGCGCTTAAGCAAAAAGTGGAAGAACTGGAAGAAAGAAACAAAGCATTGAGGAAATCAGAAGAGGAACTTCAGGAACTAAGGGAGAAGATTGAGAAAGGTGACAGTGGAAACTCGAACTTGATTGCTGAGCTGGAGAATTTGCGAAAGCGAGTGCTGGAAATGGAAGGCAAAGACGAGGAGATCACCAAAACGGAGAATCAGTGCAAGGAGCTAAAAAAGAGGTTACATGAGGAGGAGAGTAAGACGAAAGACCTTCGTTTAGAAGTGGAGAAACTGCAGATAAGAATGATGGAGTTGGAGAAACTCGAGCTGGCTTTCAACAAAAGCAAGAGCGAATGCGAACAGCTGAGCAGGGCTCTGGAGAGAGAAAAGGGTCTCGCCAAAGACCTCTCGGATGAGGTTGTTACTCTAAGGATCCGGATGAAGGAGCTTGAGACTTCTGAGTTGAAGTTGGAGAAGTCGGAGCTGAGTCTCAAAGATGACCTAAGTAAGTTGAAGTCATTGACGGTGGCCTTGATGGAAGAACGGAAGACACTGGTAGAAAGGGTGACTTCAGACGAGAAGAAGGCGGAAGATTTGAGTAACATGGTCGTCCTTGAGCAGAGTAAGGTGATGGAGGTGACAGAAAAACTGATAGAGGAAAGTAAAAAGCTCCTCAAGTTAAAATCGGAGATGGAAACCAAGGTTGACCTTCTGACTATAGAAAAGGGTGAGCTAAGCACTAAGCTAGCATATGAAATGGGGAAAGCTAATGATCTGAACATTAAAGTAAGTCAGATGAAGAAGAGGCTGGATGGATTTGAACAAGCCGAGAAGATCAAGAACGGGGACATGGGACGAGCTGGCAACATGGACGAGAACAAAATCAAGGAGCTGACCTTTGAAATCGAACGGCTGAAAAACCGCCTCAAACAACTGGAGGTGGTCGAAGGAGACCTGATCAAAACCGAGGACCAATACGACATGCTGGAGAAGAAGTTCATGACGGAGCAAGACAAAGCAAACTTCCTGTCTCAGCAGGTGGAGGCGATGCGAAGCCAGATAGCTCACAACAAAGCCATCGAGAAAGGCGAGGAGGACAGCGGGGAGGACGACTTGCGACAGCAGCACAAGAAGGAGGAAGCTAAAAACAGGGAGCTGCAGGCCGACGTAGTGGCACTAAAGGAGAAGATACATGAACTCATGCACAAAGAGGACCAGCTGTCCCAGCTGCAAGTGAATTATTCTCTTCTCCAGCAGAGGTTTTTGGAGGAAGAGGAGAGAGCCAAGAACATGGGGACAGAAGTTTTCCATCTCACCAAAGAACTTGAAATAGCGAAGCGCCAGAGTCGGGCATTGAGGCCGAGTTTGAACGGTAGGAGAATGGTCGATGTCGCCGTCGCCTCCACCGGAGTACAAACCGATGCTTTTAATAGCGGGCCCGCTGAAGAGGAGACCCCGGCTGTGTTCATCAGGAAGTCTGTTCAAGAAGAGAATCACCTAATGAACAACATAAGACAGAAGTGTTTGAAGAAACCAACCGCAGGGGTTGAGCGAAGCCCATCGTCTAGCAGTGATCTGGGCTTAAAGAAATCTTGGATTCCCTGGATAAGGAAGAGAGACAACTCTAATACTCATGAGACCCACTCTGAGAAGACCTTGCACATCAACGGTGAGCCTGTGCGAGCTGACGTTGCAATGTCTCAAAAGATAGGGCAGCCTCTACATATAAGGGTCACGCCCGATCACCAGAACCATATGGCTACCCTTGAGATAAGCAGCCCCACCGCAGAGGACATGTTCTCCAGCTCGGCTCCACTCAGTCCAAACCCATCCCAGCCAAAATCAAGAATTACGATCATTCCTTCGCATTCTGCAACAACCCACAGGGGAAAGTCTTCCAATGGTCCTGAAAGAGCCAAGTCGCCTGTATCCATAACTACCATGTCCAAAGCCAAGTCAGAAAACAGCAGACTACCATCAAACATCTCAGGAAGACCATTGTCTCCCGTGACCATCATGACGGTGAGCACAGCTGTCGTGTCTGAATCATCTGCCTCGCCAGAGCCCCAGGAGATGACGATGGGCCGTGCCGTTTTCAAGGTCACCCCGGAGAAGCAAATGGTGCCGATGGCGATACGAAAAGGCAACAACAACAACAACATCATCACCACGGACGACAATAAGATCCATATTCATTTGGGAAACAGCGTCGCACCCAAGATGGTGGTCAGGCCGGTGTCCGCCGTGACAGAGAGCAAGGAGCTGACCCTGTCGACCGGGACGGTCCTACGCTCCCCGCGGCAGATCACCACCACTAATGCCAGGTGTACCCAGAGTAAAGTGACGAGCAGCATTACCATTTCCCCTGTGACGGCTGCAACGAACAGACCAAGTCACAACCAGGTATGTTTATTCCCTATGCCTAAATTCGGGGATACCATGGGTGAACCTTTTACTACTAATTCAAGTACTAGTTCCACTAATACTTCTACTACTAATACTACTACCACTTTTACTACTAATTCTATTACAACTTTTACTACTAATTCCACTTCTACTTCCACCAATACTTCTACTACTAATACTACTACTAATTCCACTACTAATTCCACCAATACTTCTACTACTAATACTACTACTAATTCCACTACTAATTCCACTAATGCTTCTACTACTAAAACTACTACTAATTCCACCACTACTTCCTCTAATTATTCTACTACTAATACTACTACTAATCCCACAACTACTTCCACCAATACTTCTACTACTAATACTACTACTAATTCCACTACTAATTCCACCAATACTTCTACTACTAATACTACTACTAATTCCACTACTAATTCCACTAATGCTTCTACTACTAAAACTACTACTAATTCCACCACTACTTCCTCTAATTATTCTACTACTAATACTACTACTAATTTCACTACTACTTCCACAGCACAGCAGGGTCAGCATTCGCACTGCATTTTCTTCTGGAAATGCATTTTTCTAGTAACACTCTTGACTTTTCTTCAGTATTTTCAAATAAAACACAATTGAGGTATTTACCCGTTGAAAGCAGTAATTCTCAGCTTTAAAGGGTCTTTTTTTCCACAAGTCAGGGATCAAACTGTCGTACTGGATTGATTCTGTCAACCTTGTGTTGTGTCTTTTGTGCAACACAGGGGGAGCGTGACGGAATTGGCCTGATGGGAAAGCAGCACAGCTAATGATGTGGCGCCTTGCCACCTTGCTTGACTTCTGCTGTCATTTATAGTTGTTTCACGAAGCTCCGGCCAATTCTCACATTTTAATTGAGAAAACGGATTAATATTTAGGCTTTAAACAGCGTTTTATTTCAGATCTTGAAGTCATTTAAACAACTTCCCGTTCACTTTTCTGAGGAAACTTTACTTTTCTCTCTTTTCTTTCCGTGTCAAACAGACTGGGCCCGAAGCCCAAACTTCTCGCACCGGACTCACCCGCATCCCAATGTCCAAGAGCCTGAAGACAGGGAAGGCCGTGCTGGGGTCGCTGGGAATATCGAACGGAGTGAAGCTGGAGTCGCGAGCAGAGAGTCAGTCCATGAGGATAGAAGTCAAGAAATCAGCTGTGAACAGTACTATTTATCAAAATGGAGGCAAATGCTAACATGCTAACAAAGTTGCTTAATAGTTTGCCTTTGATTTATTATTATTATTGTGTTGGTTTTTATTTACCATGTGTGCAATTTACATAAAGTCATATTAAGCTGCCTTTAACTATTCCTTTTAGTTGAAAAACGTTGTAAAAAAAAAATTGATACGTGAATTTGTACATTTTAATTTGTATTAAAAATTGTTGAGTGTCATTACCAGAACGTGGAGGTTTAATACAGCCTTTGTAATGCAAGAGTGTGAGACGTAATAAAAGTTGAGATGGAACAGTTTGTATATTGGCAAACACACACACACACACACACACACACACACACACACACACACACACACACACACACACACACACACACACACACACACACACACACACACACACACACACAACAAGATCATACACAATAATCTACAAACCAAAGCAATGCACAAAAGACAATAACAATGTGATACGAGATCACACACAAACAGTATATTTAAAAACATAGAGAAAACCTTCAAATAAATACTGAAAAAAAATTATAAACACAGATGCATGAAATATGTTTTTGCACATGGACACATACAGTACATTTTTTTTAAGCAAAAATACAAATGAACAAAGGCAGCCACACAAAAACGTGAATACAATAAAATCACCGATCAGAAGTTTGGCCTCAAACTAAAAAAGCATCAAAAGAAGCCTCAAAAAGAAAAAAAACGTTTATAACAGTAGTTTTAAAATAGTAGTAAAATACTTTAATCAATAAAGAAGTAAATAGAAATATAAAACAAGTACACAAAATATAATTAAGGCTAAAATGTGTTTTTTTTTTGCAAAACCGAAAATGCAATACAAAAAGTCAACCATTACAAAATCTATGTTTACACAAAGACTCAATAACTCACAAAAACAATAATAATAAACAGCCAAAAAAGAAAGAATAACTTTCGAATACATACATACAGACCAAAACATCTAAAAAAAAATACACTAATAGAGGTAACTCAAAAGAAATAAAATGAATTCATAAGCAGAAGATTCTCATCATGAATAAAATGTGTCATAAAAGTTTAAAGGACCCATTTGCACGTCATTCTAATCAAAGTCGAGCTGAACGTTCCTCTCTGCTGCCCCCTACTGGCGGGTTTGAATCAAGGCCTGGAAAATAAACTCCTTTGTTAAAAAACGTCTTTGACTTTAATCTTATCAAACTGCTTTGATCTTATTCTTAATATAGAAAGATCTCCTCAGTAGAATCCCAATATCGCACCGGCCTCCCCGAGCGTTGCCTCGATGTCCAAACATGAGAAACTCGGAGAATAAACCTGGAGGTGGAAGAAGGACCAGCATCCAGGTTTCCTTGCGCGAGTGGATCGCGAAGCCGAGAGAAACGGATTTCACTCAGCAGAGGCTGGACGTGTGGTACCCCGTTCTGACGGTAATAAGGGTGATCCCCGTCCTCGTCTGTCTCAGCGTCTTCTTCGCCTCCGCCGGCCTCGGCATTTACGTCACGTCGGATAGCGTGGTGGAGTTCGAGGTTGGTGTAGTCGGCGCCATTTTTGAAATGGTTGTCCGGGCAGATTATTTATCTTTATTGTATTTATATTATATATTTTTTTAAAAAAATATACAAAAAAAAAAATTGAAGCCGTTGGCAGAGGTGT